>NC_057940.1:40930824-41233036 GCF_018555375.3 Anguilla rostrata | reverse complement strand
TTGGCGCCTTGCATGGCAACCATTTACCAAAGGCATGGTAGCTTTCGCCGTTGGCGTGTGAGTATGTGTGTGAATGGGTGAATGAGAGGCATCAATTGTAAAGCACTTTGGATATATAAATATATAGATAAAAGCGCTGTATAAATGCAGTCCATTTACAGTATACATCCCTGGCCATTATATGAGCGGTAATTTAAGATAGATGTTATGCTGCTCAGGGTATTAAAACAGAAATAACGTGATCATCAATGATAATGGCTTCTGTAGGTCTGCTTATATTTACAGTGACTTGGAGGTGTTTTCACATTTTACCTCAGAGCTTGACAGCATGACACCTGTTTAATTAATTATTGATTAATTATTGTTTTTTAAATTTTTTTATTTATCTAAAAAAAACAGAATATATACATACATACATACGTGCGTGTGTGTGTGTGTGTGTGTGTGTGTGCGTGCACAGTGCTGTCCGTAAGTATTTAGGCAGGGACACAATCGAAAATGAAACAAGCTTTAATTCGAGGGTATTTACATCCATATTGGGTGATCCATGTAGGACTTACAGCCATTTTTATACGCTCTCCCATTTTGGAGGGAGCAAAATGAATTGGACAAATGAACACCATTGGAAATGAAGCCGTTATATTTTGCACTTGTTTGTAAATCCTTTGCATTCGATGGCTGCCTGATGTCTATGCGACCCTGTCCTGGTGATAGCCAGTTCTGAGGCACAACCTGATCTAATCAGTATATGGGCTTACCCATTAAAGATTGGCTCGACTGTGCTCAGTGGAATATCAGTGACTGACATTTTTTGTTCCCTCTCCTGATCTTTGGGAATACCCAAAGCTTTAAGACAAAAACCAAACGGCTGTCAAACTCTTTTCTCGGGTTTGCTTTTCCAGAGAATAACTGCAGATTGTCCATAAGATGTACTTTTTTGCAGTTTGTGGGTTTGGCCCCTGTGGACTTTCCCTAAACGAATTTTCTTCGTTTGTTTATGGATACGTGAGAAGTCCCTGCAACAGATGGCAGCCAGTTCCTCCTGGGGTAGCACACCTGTGCCGAGGCACAGAGAGGAGCATTGGGATACTTCCTGACACCTCCCTCTAGCCCCACAACGCTCCTACAGAAGGGAGTGTCTGCTGTTGATCAGTTCCAGGGAAACGCCAGCAGGTGTTTGGAGTGTGTCAGGTAACTCTGCTACATCCAATTACAGCAGAAAACAATAAAAGGCAACATCAGGGCCATGACCTTAAGTAGACTATGTGAGTGCAGGAAATTGTTACATTGAATGCTGTTATTCTGTACACTTACTGAACAGTACTTGTCTTAGGACAACATAAAAATCAGAAATAAGCAGTGGGCTAAAATTCCTCCACAGCGATGTGAAAGACTGATATCATATTATAGGAAGCATTTGGTTGCAGTTATTAGTAATAACTGTGGTGCAACCAGTTACTAATTTTAAGGGGGATAACTTTTTTCGTTAAATAAGCGAAATGATAATTTAAAAATATGTTTTGTATTTACTCAGGTTCCCTTTTGTAATTTTACATTTTGTCTGAAAACATTCAATGTGACAAACATGCAGTAATGGAGGAAATAAGGAAAGGGGTGAATACATCTTTATGGCACTGTATATATCTGCCTTTTTTATTCTCATATGGATTTCCACAATAAATTCAGAGCAATATTTGTTTGTTTCAGAGGGTACCTAAGGTAAATTTTCCGATGGAGTGATCTCTACTCGACTCTTCACATGCATTGTACTGTATGTAAAAGTGGAAACCAATTTTCAAATAAGTCATTAAATGAAAGCCAGTCATTATTTAGATAGCCATTACAAACGCTTAGCCTGTCGACCCAAACTGTCCCTGCGCATTAAAATTGTTCACAGTCTCTTGAACAAGTTTTAAAGCCAGTGCACTATTGACTCAACACAATACACAACACAGAACTCAACACGGAACACAAACTCAGTTGTCAGTAAGCATCTGATAAGTGTTAACTGCAGAGGTGAGGAAAACAAGGGTGTTCTCTATCCGAACAGCAGACTGCCATTTAACCTTAATATTACCCCAGTGGACAATGTTAAGTTGTTTCTGTGTTGGCTTGAATTTTACTGACTGATGTCCAGAGCAAGCAGCAAGCAAAGCCTTCCCCTGCACAGGCCCCTAGACAAGACTCTGTCTGTTGTGTATTTCCATGGAAACCAAGCAACTAACTTGAGGAGAGGCATAAAACCTGCTCTTTGAAGGGTGGAACACCTGCCACTGCCACAGATGGGGGCTGGACAGACAATGCATTTATACATTGCCCACAGTACACTTTCACTGGCAGACTCCAGAGAAGTGCCCACAGAGGCAAATTAGCTTATATATATTTTTCAGTGTTTGGAAAATAATATTAAGAAAAACTAACAAAAGATAAGGGACAGTTGCCCAAGCATGAACTGGTATCACGTCAAAAACCATGAGGTTAAAATACGATTTCAATGTAATCTGATCTTTTTGTGGTTGTTAAGGGAAAGACGTATTGGCAGAAGATGGTAAAACTTCTGTTGCGAGTACTGTCATATAACAGTACAGTGCACAATGATTCCGACAGCATGTAAAGCTTTAAAGAGAAATTAGGGTGACTGGGCATTTTGAGAGCATTCACAGTGATTATTATGTTTGCAATTGCAGAGATGTCAGGCCTCTAATCCAGCCAGGCATGAATTTACACATCCATGTGACATCAAAGTCGTGGAATATTTGTGATTTGCATTTAAGGAATCATTCACAGTAGCGGATGTACACTAAAATAAATGGGCAAAGCCATGGCAACATGTTTTGCGACCAGATTAAATTTTAACTTAGATGACACCATATGGTCCAGCTGCCTGTTGTTTACGGTGCCTGATGTCTGGTCATTGCCTCCTTTGCCCTGGGTGGGCTTCATTCATGTGTGAAGCCCACTGCTGTTCGCACATTCCATTGAAAATTAACCGCTCTTTCAAAAAAGAAAAGAAAAAAAAAGGCCAAATAATTGACAGATTTCATGTATGCTGGCAATGCACATGCTGGTACGTACAGAGCATTTCACTGTGAGAATTCAGTCCAATTTTAACAGCTACTTGATACAGTGAACACTAAGCTATTATTCATCATCCATAATCCGAGGAACAGAGTGCACATCGCGTAGCATTAATATACAATTAAAATGACAGTATTGTACAGTACTGTTGTGGAAATACAAATGATCTCCGTGCAGTGTCTTGGTTTAAAAGCCACTTTGAAAAATGATTTAACTGCATCTGAGATCTTGTTTGACCCATAATGTAGCACCATCGTTTTTTAACACAAGCCTGAAAATCTCATAGCCAAAATGAAATGGTGTCTGTGTTTGAACCCGTTTGACTACAGGCATAATCCTGGTCTCTTCTAAAAGGCAACCCTTAGGACTTTGTTTTCCTAGAGTCAGAATTGCTCTAAATATTGCTGTAACAAAGTAACAGAAGCTCAAACACAATAGAAGTGGAAGGTTTTTTTTTCTCACCCAGAAGACTTTTTGTATTTGAGCGGGTACAGATGCCTGTGGCTGTGTCTGGTCAGCTTAGAAACACAATGGAGCCACAGCCGCAACACTGGACAAATCCTGGTTCAAATTTGATGACAATACCACCAAAAATGAGCATTCTGCATGTTTTCTTTGTCTAAGCTATGTCTAGGCGGATTTCCAAAAAGGCCATTTGGAGTCCCCAAAAGAACAACATTTGGTGAACAAATGTTGTTTTGGAAGTGTGAAATACTATATATTGTATACTATATGCTTATGGAAGAAGTGTGCAGAAATGCCTGTCACCACCCCCCCCTCCCTTTCCCTCCCCCCCTACCTCTTCACCTCTCTCACCTTGCTCTCTCCTTGCTAACTCTTGGAGCAGTAGGTCTGGAAGATTGTAGAAAAGAACAACATTAGCTATCTAGTTTACTTATCCATTGATTGGGGTCCACTGATAGATGTTTTAGTCGAATACCCCACCCCCAATCAAGATCCCACATCTCACAATTTAGTCAAATACCTCACCCCCATCAGCAAACACATCCCACAATTTTACATGCCACATTTATTTTTGAAAATCAGGCCTATTTATAAGCATACTGAATAATATTTTGAAAATGTATTTAGATGCTCACTGATATAAAATGGGATCAAATCCTTCAGTGAACATGCCCTCTGCTGTGGAGTGAAAGCTGTTTTCACTATCTTCCTCAGACAAGTGATTTCTTCCAAGGCGTCCAAATGTAGAGCCTTCTGCTTAGACTAAGGCATTGCAAAATATTTTTTTTGTTGTAAACCAACAACCTTTTTAGATCTAAAGTCTCAAGAACTTTTTTTGCTGCATAACATTCTGTGTGTACTGAAAAAGTTATGGTTTGTTTACGCATGAGAAACAATGTGCATCTTTTTAAGCCTAACAACCTATACACCAGTAGAAATGTAATTTCATTGGCTAAAATGTTTTTTAATCATCACTATAAGAGCATGCCATTGGCTGGCTGTGTACTGGGAGAAGTTAAACTGTCCATGTAAAGTTGTTGCTTGCAAACGGCGAGTTCCATTAGATATACTGAGGGACTGCTTGGCCACTATTGGTAAGACAACCATCTAGGTGGGCTCACCTTGTTCCAGAGAGTATACGGTGTATGAAGTGGTGATGTTAACATTGAGCATGTACACAGTACTCTTAGTGTGTATGCAACGCCGAAACGGACATCAATAATTCCTCTGGAGAATTATTAAGTAAACAACAGACATTGTATCGATGTTTCTCCGAGTTTGCACGATTTTTGTGACTAAAAACTACAATGGATTTTGTTCGCTGGACCCTTACCATGATAAGGATACTGACTTGATTAATTGTAAATCAATGAATGCAAACAAACCCACTGTGACTTAACGGCTTAATTGAGTTGAATTCTGGCTGTTTCAAAACACGTGTTTGTTCTTGCAGTAGCTTGCAACAACTAAATTTTAAGTCACTGAACAACTTACAGTTTGTTTGCTTTTGTTCGTGTTTTCGTGATATTGTTTTTCATGGTAATGTTGGTTCTGTGAAAGACCAAGAGGAAATGAACTGCTGTACTCCACTAATTGTCGGAACGAGCACATCAATTAACAGGCATTGTGATTTTCTTCCACAGAAAAAATGGATTAAACATTGAAAGCAAAAATGTCTAATAAAAATCAGCCTTCGATTAACAGCTCAGTCAAACCCTTTAAAGAGGATAGCAAGACCAAAACAAACAGAAAAATACTGACCCGAAATAAAAAGTTGTAGATTGAGTGCATGCCAAATATAGAAGCGAAAGCGAAAGGATCATTTTCCTCGAATATCATGCATGAGCTTGATTGTCAGCAGCTCTCTGTTATGGTTTACTTTATTGTCATTAAAGTAAAGGAAATTGCGTTTGCCTCGGCAAAACATAAACATTCACTCATATTCAAAGGCTGCATTGTTCAAACCAAAGTGCTTCATATCAGTAAATCATGTGTTGGAAAATTTTGAGACTCCCCATGATTGAGATGACGTCACATGTTAAAGTTAGGGTATTCCCATCAATGTTGATCAGACTGTTTCATCCAAACTCTCGATGCTGCATGATAAAAATATATCACATGTATAACTATACACTAATATAATAAATATGTAATCCAATAAACCTAGACACGACACATGTTGTGAAAATAAAAAAGTAATAAAAAGTTTAGAGGTGGGTCAATTTATTTCGGCAGGAGAGAAATCAAAAGGCCATATTATCTTTATGATGAAAAGAAAAGGGCCTAATTGGATTTTCAAAGGCACCGCCGCCCTCTGTATTCTTGGAAGGCCACTAACTTCCCTCACCAATTTGGAATGGACAATTGTGCTCCTCACAAGGTTAGATACTTCTTGTTGATGTATTGAGAGCTGTAGGTAGAGAATTGCAATTGAAGCACAAACCAGTGACTATTTTATGAGCTACAGGCCACACAGTACTGCAGGAGTTTGCACTCATTGAAGGAGTGAAGTATCTCTGAAAGCAATTGTAAGCTATTGGTGTTTTTGGGAGGAACAAATACACGACAGCCATCTTAACCTTGGTATGATGAGGCAAGCTGTGCCCTGCCATTGTGGTCTCCTGGTTATACTCTACTAATGAAACAACCAGAGCTTAAACTTAAACTGGGTCCTATATAGAGCTTTAACGATAGGATCCAACTTAATCTAGTTTTGAGTGCCATTACTAACTGAGCCACCTGGGAGACCAGTCTGCCTGTTTGAAGAGCCATATTATCTCCCTTGGAAATAACTGCACAGGACTTCACTCAGGCCTATATTCACATAGTGCTGCTGGGTCTGATCTAGGATCAGTCTTCCCTTTGTCCACGTCTGACCCTTACCCATTTTGAGACAAAAGGCTACACTGTTCCTAGATCAGTGCTTCTACTGTGGGATGATTTGTGAATACAAGCTGCAGTTTTCTGTTCTGTACTCCACCACTAGCTCCTCATCATCTTGGAGAGACTGTACGCAAAGCTTTCCTGCCTAAGGAATAAGACATAAATCTAACCAAACTGTACAATCATTAAGCTTGACAGCTGAGTGACAACATCAGATTACAGTCTGTAATCTTAAATTGCCCGTAGCTTAAATTGCACATATTTTAAGTTGTAAAATGTTCTACTTCAGGACTTTGTGCGCAAATAGGCAGCCAGCCAACCTCTCTCTCTCTCTCTCTCTCTCTCTCTCCCTCTCCCTCTCTCTCACATACACATACACACATGTGCACAAATACAGCCACATGTACACACACACACACTCACACATATTATCTGTTTACTATGAAAGCACAAGCAATTGGTTGATGAAGTGAGGACAGTATTGGTGAAGACCTTTCTATGCATATGTAACATTTTACTTTGACAATCCTCACGGTGCAGAGACATCAATCATGTCCAACTAGAGCCATTGGGAGGTGGATGCGTTAAAGTTTGCATATTTGAGGTCTGAAGGATGCTTAAGTGAAAATGTCATCCTTTGGCTTGCTGAATCAGCTGTGAATGTGTGTGTGTGTGTGTGTGTGTGGTGTGTGCACCCATGCCCCTGCATGTCTGCTCCTGTGTGTCCGCGGCGTTCGGTTCTGCGTGCGTGCTCGTGCGTGCGTCCGTGTATGTGCGCATGCGAGCCTGGAAACAGAAAAATCCCATCTGGCTTGCGGAACAGGCCAGGGAGGCAGGAGGAAGACTGAGCCAGACTGAGTTCAGGCTTTATTAGCCTGGCAGCCAAAGCGCAGCTCTGTATAACTCTGCATATTTGGGAAAATGTTACTTTAGATTACATCATCTAAGTAAGAACTTGGCCGGGGCCTCTCGGTATAGTTTTCAGCAACAGGCTTTTCTTTCAGCGGGGCTGTTTGAAGAGGAGCCGGGGTGGGGGGGGGGGGGTTGGGGGTGGTGGGGGCCACGTGAGGGGACCCCAGGCCTTCGGGGGGCTCAGCTGCTGGGGGCTCGCCGGGGGTTCGCCATGCGTCCCATCTGTCTGGAGTCACTCGCACCGGCCAGATGATTTATAACGCCAGGAGAACAATGTACAAAAAGGCCCACTGTAGACATGACTCTGCTGTTTCGCTTCACACCGCTTCCGTGTGGAGGAAGAAAGTGGTTGTTGGAAAACACGGAAACCTACGCTCTGTAGGAGTGAGGACAGTGAGGAGAAGCGAGAAGCACTGAATAGGACTGAGGTCCCAGTCTGCTGGCTCTCTTTCTCTTCTTTGGGACTAAGGATAGCACACACACACACACACACACACACACATCCTGCTTCACTGCTGCTGGTTAGGAACAGGAAGGAATACTCCACCGGAATGAAGCATATCTCCACATTGTTGTAATGCTCCCAGGAGTGTTTAATAGAGTCCAACAGAAAAAAAACCCATTCCAACCACAAGGGCCTTGGTCTGAAGGAAGACTCTACTGGTCAATGCAGTTCTGTTTAAATTTAATTAACACTTCTGGGAGTGTTACGTCTGTGAGCAGACAAACAATATGTCACCTGAGTATTCTATTTCTCTCTGTCTCTCGGGCAACCCATGACTCTATGAATTACCATGTATGAACTGCCTCGCTTGAATAAAATGATGCCTTGCTCCAATTTGTCTGTCCTGGATCTCTTCTAGTGAAATAATTTATTAGGCTTATTGAACACTTAAGTATGTATAGTATTGCAGTTTTAATAATAATAATAATAATAATAATAGCCCTGCAATGGATTGGCCTCCTGTCCAGGGTGTATTCCTGCCTCTCACCCAATGCATGCTGGGATATGCTCCAGCACCCCCCGTGACACTGCCCAGGATAAGCAGGTATAGATCATGGATGGATAGATAATAATCATAACTAAAGTAAGTCTCTCACTAAATGAGACATGATGTCAGTGATCCTTTGACTTCAGCATGCTTGTGCAATGCAGAACATGTTACGCAGTTCAAAACAGAAGTCACATGGGGCGATACTGTGTGTGCAGTGAGGGCCCTCCTACCAACAGCATAACGTGGGTCTGCAGGGGAAACTGTAGGGACGGCTTTAAACCCCAGAATCCTCTGCGGTGTGGGGGGAGCAGTGGGATTACAGTTTGGAATTACTCCAGCCCCCCAAAAGCCCCCCCCCCCCTCCCCTTCCTCAAGAGTCAGACGCGCTGTCTCTCCGGGCGGGAGAGCTGCGTTCGCCAAACGCAGGAGATGCCAGCACCTTACTTAAGCGCCCCGTTATAATATCCCTCCACTTACGCAAAGTCTTTCCAAAGCCGGCGAGGAAATGCGTGCGCTCAGCAACTCAGGCCCGAGGAGACAGTGTGACTAACCCAGAGATGTGTAAACAATTGTGTTCCTCAGGAGCCCCCGGGCTCCGCTCTTCCGAAACGATTCCGTCGCTTGTGAAAAAAAACGAAAAAAAAAAAAACATTAAAAAAATTTAAAAATAAATCCCTTCCAAAGCCAAGGAGGGGAGATGTGGTGCGTGTTTTTAAAATCTATAAATACGGAGTATGGGAAATATGTCGGGTCCCGCTTTTTAATCGAAGGCTGACAGCAGTCCGGAGCTGCTGCTCTTTTTACTGCCTGGAATTAATGCCTCTGTCTGGGGAGGCTGCCATAGGGGGGCCTTCGGAGGGACCTGAGCGGTGAGCGCGTTGAGCAACGGGCCTGGCTGCGCTTCTGTAGTTTCGAGCGATCGGAGAGAGGCGAACGAAACGAGGCCGCGCTCTCTCTCCCTCGCGTCTCCGGCTCTTTCCGTCCGGGGCGAGCGGGGCGGACGGACGGACGCTGCGCCCGCACTGTCCAGCCCCTGTGCGCGCTGCACGCTCAGCGCTGGGGATTTAAATACAAAGCGCGATTGTTTTACGTCCAGATGAAACAATGGCGATTTAAGACTCCGGTTCTGGGTCAGTACTGCAGGTTTTCTTTTTTTTATTCTCATTTTTTATTTCCACCTGGGGTGGAAAGCCATGGACTTCTGAATCTGGTGCTGGAGCGAGATTTATGCCAAATACGGCACCAATAATCAGCAACATGATCTCTTAGTGGTGCTTTAACTATTCTTTTTTGGCCAAGTTTGTGGATTTCTCTCTGAGATGTATCTTTGATCTCTCTTCTCTGGGAAATTGTGACATGTAATAATGTGCTCATTAGCGAAGAGAACATCTTATGAAAATCCACAACTCTGGTTAGCACAGCACTCAGCATCAAGTCTATTAGCCACAAGCCAATTACTGTTAAGCATTTTGTGTAACAAGTTAGCACAAAATTGTATGAAAAAATGGATACCCTTATGGGTGAAATGGTGCAATAAAAAGGAAATGCATTCGAGCAAAGCAGTAGGAACCCCCGCTCTCCTATGTTTTGAGATGGTGGCTTTTTACTCTTGAGCGAGTTAAAGTATGTGGAAGCTCACTCATTTATTTGCATGTACATCATCATAAAGACTAGGTGACTGAATTTACAGCCGGTAAGTGAAATAATGCAAAACAATAATACAATTTATACATGCAATTCATGTGATGTGACATGATGTTGATGATAAGGATACTTAATCATATATAACATTTATAATTAGCAGAAATTCAATTACACATACAGCTTTTCCCACAGCCTCTCACACAACTTTTATTTTTTATCATTTTCAAATAATTACACAGTTGAAAAGACAGTTGTTTACTATGGATATAAAGCATCATTGACAGAAGCTATTCAAACTTACGGCGTAAAACATCCAAGATACAGAGTGTGATGTTATGGGCTTTTGATGTTCATGAAAGGCCACTGGATTTCTTAGAGCTGCAACCATTTTGAACTTGTTTGTGCTGTTATTCAAACAATAAGGAATACATCCTGCAAATAATAGCCTGCAAATTCTGTGGTCTAGACCTCAGGCTTAAGGAAATACATGCTGGGTCCAGCAGTCAATGATTTCCCAGCATTATAAATCATTGCTGAGATGAATGAGCCCGCGTCGGCCAATCAGATTGCTCAGAGGTCAAGCAAACCTCCCCGCCCACTTCCTCTCTCGCCTAGAAACAGGCGCTCCCTCTCTCCGCGTGCACAGAGTGTGCTCTGAGGTCATACCATGTGTAGGAGCTTTGTACCAGCTCGGGGGGTTCCGCTTCTGCATTGTTCCGGCCGTCGCAGAAAGAAAGAGCCAGGCGTCCATTTTTTCGAGAGCCCCGCGGAAGGCCCCAGCGAGGGTGCCCCGCTCTCTCCTCTCCGGAGGAAGGTCCCGGAGAAGTCACAGCGCCAATCTCATGACTGTGTGCATTCTTCCCGTAGAATGACATATCTGTCCAGACTCTCCCAGCTGTGGGGAAGCAGCAGTCAATGCATCTCCAGTGGCATCTTGCATTTAAAATCGAAGGCCGTCCCGCGAGTGCTGGGATCTGAATGGTGCTTATACGTGCCGCGTTTGGCCTCCAGAGTTTAAGGCTTAGTGTACTTGCGTTTGATTTTTTTCTGGACAACATCACTTCTTTTAAAATGTGTTTTACAGCAACATTAGAACCCGACAGTTCCAAGGGCTTTTTGTATGGATTTTGTATGGACAGCACAGTGGTTCAGAAAAACTAGCTATGGAATAACGGTCTCTTCAAAAATGCCAACAGGGCCAAACCTTCGTTTTGAAGCCTCTGACTGGAGGTGCCTCTCTCTTGTATTGCTGTTTCGCAACTGAAATGATTTTACATACACAGGTATATATGACAATATTGCCATTACCACTGGAAAATTATGTAGGTCTGCGGTGCTCAAGTCTGAAGGGCCTCGTGTTCTTCTGTCAGTTCAAGAATATGTATATCTGTCCACATGTTCTAACAGGATTGAAAATGATAGTTGTTGTGGTTTAATGGAAAATGCATCTCACATTTAATATTTGGCACAGGTTGTAGGTTGGTATTATATTTTGCGTTGCCATTCGTAGCACTAGCTCAGGCTAGTTAATTGTTAGAGGCACGAGTGAGAGACTGCGTTCGTTTGGAGGTGACTTATCTTGCACTATCGTCCCCCGCTGCCCTTAATTCTTGTTTAAGCGGTCATGTGATCAAAGACAGAAGCTCCTAATGATAACTAGAGAGCAGTGCTTCAAGGTGCTGTCGGTGTGAATTTATGTGGATTATGGTGTCGGAACAAGCCACTGTGCAAAGCAGGAGCTAGTGGACTCCATCGCCATTAAGTGCTGTCTTCTGAGGCCTGGGTGTTGGAAAATGTGACGCGTCGTGGCACAGGGAGGGCCTGGGTGTTGGAGGTGTGGCTCATGCCCACGTGCACAGTCCCCCCCCCCCTACCCCCACCTCCCTTCCTCTGTACTTCCTGCACCTCTTAGGCCTCACACAATTTCCCGAATGCACTTGCACCGCAGACAGTGTGACAAACCCCTGCCAGTGTCACCCCCAGTTTGGGCAGTTAAAGCAGTTTGGCCAACATTAACCCCCGCCCCCCCCCCCACTTCCCCCTACCACCACAGACACGCACACATGTGCCGCGGCAGTGGGCTCTTCGTCTGGCCTTGACGTGGGGGAAGTGGAGCAAAGGTAAACGGTTTTGGAATTTTAAGAAACGGCGAGCTTGGCAGCGGCGTCGCTAAAAAAAAAGTGCTCGGTCAGCGCAGACGCTCTTCCCCGGCCCTTTCCTGGCAGCGGGGCGGATGTTTCCATTCTGCACAGTGTCAGCCTGCAGCCGCGTGGCCCGCTGCAGCCAAGGAAGTGTCACCGCTAGCCGCGGCTAAGTGGGCCGGCTCAAACGCGGCATGCGGCTCGAGCCTGACTGCGCCGCGCCGCGCGGCCCTCGTCCCCGCTGCTAACTTGCGTCTGCAGCAACCTGCAATTACACGCCGTGCCCGTGGAATGCCCACCGCTGAAGCTGAATGCCCTTGTTTTGCATTAGACGTACAATTTCATGTCCGGCAAATCATGCAAAAAAATTCTTCCAACCTAACTCTGAGACTGAGGCGATTTCGCCATCTAGTGGCAAAGAGAGCAATTGCACTTTTATTTTTGGAGGATATTGAGGAAGTGGGCGAGTAAACAGTAGACTGTCAGTCGAATGGGGATTTAAACCTTCGTTTGTGGTTTAGCTTGTTTCTGAGCAAGAAATTAAAATTACAGTCTCAGTTCTGCATTTTTTTTGAGCTGTAACAGCTTTGAGCTGCTCAGTTTAAACAGTGGATGAAACAGAACCGAGAGAGGGAGCGAGAGAGAGAGAGAGAACATGATACACATTCCTTTCTACCTCCCACACTTCCCAAGGTATATTATGCAGGAAGAGGCTAGAAAAAGGAAGAATAGAGCAAATGAATGACAGTTATAGCACTTACTGTATATATAAATATGACTGTAATAACTGTTATAAATCTAACTAGTGATGCATGTATTTGTGATTGTGTTGGCACAGATATGTGACGTGTATAAGATACAGACACACATCTAAAACATAGTGTGGCGTAGCGCGTCCCCATCTTATTGCAATCATTTGCAGTCCAGTGCAGTAGTGAAACTTGCGAGCCACAGACTCCATTGATTCTGAACATAAGCCAGTTTCTCGGAGCAGCATTTCTGTATGGAATATACATGAGGTATCAGCCATTTTTATACAGAACTTTTCGGTATAATGCAATACTGACATGTGTATGGCAATTCCTTCTGCCTAATCTTATACCAAGCAGATATCAAATTGCCTGTCTCAAATGACATGTTTACATTTCTTTTTACATTGTTCAACTCTTACCTTCCAAACTCGCACACAAGAACAGAGAGAGAGGGAGAGAAAGAGAGAGAGACTCTGTATAGGAAATATTTATGAAGTCTTTTGACAAAGCATGAAGATGGAGAAAGACATGCGACTTTTGGCTTTTGTGTCAGTTGGCAGGGGGAAGCTTGTGGCAGGGAGGGCAGAGCAGCCACTGAAGCATAAACCGTGTCTCACTGCTCACCCGCCATGTCTCACTGCTCACCCGCCATGTTTCACTGCTCAGCCGCCATGTCTCACTGCTCAGCCGCCATGTCTCACTGTTCAGCCGCCATGTTTCACTGCTCAGCCGCCATGTCTCACTGCTCAGCCGCCATGTCTCACTGCTCAGCCGCCATGTCTCACTGCTCAGCCGCCATGTTTCACTGCTCAGCCGCCATGTCTCACTGCTGAGCCGCCATGTTTCACTGCTCAGCCTCCATATCTCACTGCTCAGCCGCCATGTTTCACTACTCAGCCGCCATGTCTCACTGCTCAGCCTCCATATCTCGCTGTTCAGCCGCCATATCTCATTGCTCAGCCGCCATATCTCACTGCTCAGCCGCCATGTTTCACTGCTCAGCCGCCATGTCTCACTGCTCAGCCGCCATGTCTCACTGCTCAGCAGCCGCCATGTCTCACTGCTCAACCGCCATATCTCACTGCTCAGCCGCCATGTCTCACTGCTCAGCCGCCATGTCTCACTGCTCAGCCACCATGTCTCACTGCTCAGCCGCCATGTTTCACTGCTCAGCCGCCATGTCTCACTGCTCAGCCACCATGTCTCACTGCTCAGCCGCCATGTTTCACTGCTCAGCCGCCATGTCTCACTGCTCAGCCACCATGTCTCACTGCTCAGCCGCCATGTCTCACTGCTCAGCCGCCATATCTCACTGCTCAGCCACCATCTCACTGCTCAGCCGCCATGTCTCACTGCTCAGCCGCCATGTCTCACTGCTCAGCCTCCATATCTCACTGCTCAGCCGCCATGTCTCACTGCTCAGCCGCCATGTTTCACTGCTCAGCCTCCATATCTCACTGCTCAGCCGCCATGTTTCCTGCTCGCCGCCATGTCACTGCTCAGCCGCCATGTCTCACTGCTCAGCCGCCATGTCTCACTGCTCAGCCGCCATGTCTCACTGCTCAGCCGCCATGTCTCACTGCTCAGCCTCCATATCTCACTGCTCAGCCGCCATGTCTCACTGCTCAGCCGCCATGTCTCACTGCTCAGCCGCCATGTCTCACTGCTCAGCCGCCATGTCTCACTGCTCAGCCGCCATGTCTCACTGCTCAGCCGCCATGTTTCACTGCTCAGCCGCCATGTCTCACTGCTCAGCCGCCATGTCTCACTGCTCAGCCGCATGCCCAGCCCCATCCCTGCCACCCCATATCTCACTGCTCAGCCAGCCATTCTCCTCACTGCTCATGTCAGCCGCCATGTCTCACTGCTCAGCCGCCATGTCTCACTGCTCAGCCCCATATCTCACTGCTCAGCCGCCATGTTCACTGCTCAGCCGCCATGTCTCACTGCTCAGCCCGCCATGTCTCACTGCTCAGCCTCCATATCTCACTGCTCACCCGCCATGTCTCACTGCTCAGCCGCCATGTCTCACTGCTCAGCCCGCCATGTCTCACCATGCTGCCAGCCGCCATGTCTCACTGCTCAGCCGCCATATCTCACTGCTCAGCCGCCATGTTTCACTGCTCAGCCGCCATATCTCACTGCTCAGCCGCCATGTTTCACTGCTCAGCCGCCATTTCACTGCTCAGCCGCCATGATCTCACTGCTCAGCCGCCATGTTTCACTGCTCAGCCGCCATGTCTCACTGCTCAGCCGCCATGTCTCACTGCTCAGCCGCCATGTTTCACTGCTCAGCCGCCATGTCTCACTGCTCAGCCGCCATGTTTCACTGCTCAGCCTCCATATCTCACTGCTCAGCCGCCATATCTCACTGCTCAGCCGCCATGTCTCACTGCTCAGCCGCCATGTCTCACTGCTCAGCCTCCATATCTCACTGCTCACCCGCCATGTCTCACTGCTCAGCCGCCATGTCTCACTGCTCAGCCGCCATGTTTCACTGCTCAGCCGCCATGTTTCACTGCTCAGCCACCATATCTCACTGCTCAGCCACCATGTTTCACTGCTCAGCCGCCGTGTCTCACCACTTAGCCGCCATGTCTGACCAATCAGCAGGGACATACAACATGGGACTAATGAGAAACTGGCCCTGGGGGTTCAGCTTTGCAGCGCTAACGGCTCGTTAGCGCAGGTATCCGTTCACAATAAAAGGACTGTTTGCCTGTGGAGAGGAGCATGAATTATCTCTCACAGCTTGGCTAGCTACACGTGTGCCTATCCACTGTGTATAATGCATGTCCCTATTATTTGGAGAAGGGGGTTTCACACAGCATCTGTATAATGAACCATTTGTGTCACGCGATGAGTGTACAGTGCTCAAATAATATTCTCATTCTTCTGAATGGAATGCTTTTAATTTGATGACGAGAGTAGGCTGAAGTGAGGAAGTGACACAATAAATTTGATCGCGTGATTTCTTTTAGCAGCTCTGTGTGCTGCAATGGTTCTACACAGATGAATGTGGCTGCTTTAGAAAATGGGTGTGAATGGGTCGGCACAAAGCTACGCACTGTGGGTGGGGGGGGGGGGGTGGGACATTTAGGAACCACAATCGACCCCATCGCTGCGTGACGCTCCTCGGCGACAGTCAGTCAGCAGGGCGAACAGAGCAGACCTTTATGCAGCCAGTCAGGGAACATTTCTTCAGCCCCGCAGAGAAGAGTGCTAATGCTAACAGCTCGGGAGGACAGAGACCCGCCCTCCCCCCACCCCCGGGGTGGGCTGGGACCCAGGGTCAGGGCCGCGGCCAAACTCCCCTCCCCCCCCCTCGTGTGCCGGTGCCCGTGGGAGGCAGTGACCACGCACAGGCGTCGCCAGGTGTACCTCTCCTGCTGGTGTCACATGGGAGGGGCCGGACCAGCTCCTCTCATTTCCCTGGCAAATGTTGTGTCACCAGTTCCCCTCTCCCCTCCGTCACGAGCAGGCAGCTCCACGGAGAACAGAATGCATTAATGGAGACCTTCAGCAGCACCTTCCTGCCACTGCTCTGGACAGTGACTTCCCTCCTCTCAGGTAAGACCACAGGTGTTTGAAGCCATGGCTGCCACTGTCTTAAGTAGCCACTGCGTCTGAAATGCCAGCATGTCGGCTGTACATTATGGTTGAAGGGTACCAATTCATGTAATGCTAAAATGATGAAAGTCTGCTGATCAACTTTTGATCATTTAAATTTGGTCGAATAATTTGGTTCTAAAGCCTTTAAACACTCTAATATTTGGAAGGACGCACTACATTCAGTATTACAGAACACTGTAATGCAGCAGTTTGAGATCTGTTCCTGTCTCTCTAGTATTATAAAGGAAGTCAAAAATTAAGGGAAGGAACTGAATATTTATTTTATTTTATCGCATTTTGTTTTCCTCTTTGGCTCGTAATTTTTTTAATTGTTTAGATAGCTTTGCTTAGGTGGTGCAACCCCATTATCTTGGGCTTTTTTCTCATAGTTTCCCTCTATGAGATTCAAACGATTTGCATGTGATGATGAATGTTCTGGAAAGATAGGAATGTGACGAGTTACTCAGTCTATCTTTGAAGTGCTATTTTAATAAGGCTTATTTTGGGAATGCGCATGAAGTCTCTACGGCGGCATGCTGCCAAGCTGTCACAGTTTATTTTGAGTCCAAACAGCTTTGTTTGAGGTGCGAATGGTGGGCGGGGGGGGGGGGGGATGGGGGGGGTCATCGGGGTCGCTGAAGGGATCTCACCTGTGTGCATTGTAATACGAATCCAGACCGTCAACCGTGCCCCTCGCTGCCACAGCCTCCAAGTTGTTTAGAAGCAACAGTAGCCCAGCGAAAAGCACCTATTGAGGGGACCTTTCAACCCTTGATGGGTAAACAGAGAGCACACTTCTGCCACCCCCTCCCCCCTCCCCCCCCCACCCACCCCATGCAGGATACGCAGAGCATGTCATGGGGGTGGCTCTATTTATTATTTACGACATAACAAGGCACGCACGGCCATCTATTGTGATGAATAATATTGCCAACAGTCAACAGTGGAGATAATGCGGATTGTCTCCAGGGTGGCTTTGGGGAAGGAGGGGGAGGAGGGGCGAGGTGGGGGGAGGAGGATGTGTTTACCTGCACACAGCCTACCTCCTGCTGCATGACCTGCCCAGCAACGTGGAACCTGTCTGTTGCAATGGGCAACTCTCACCGTCCACTCTGTGCCTTTGGTCAAAAATGGACGCATGACCCAGTGATGAAATATTCAAAAGCCTACATCCTGAATTTGGAGGGGTAATTAGCCATTGTGTATCTGTCACATTGTCTGTCCTGTTTTTTGGACTTGGTTAGTTTTTTTTTTTTTTTGAGTTGACAGCCTGTGTACTCCCCAGGCAACAGAGGCTTGTGCCAATTGTGCAACGTAAACAGAATTCAAACTGATGTTCAACGGCTACGTTGCAAAGCAAGTGTTTGCTTTTAGACCAGTTCAGAATTAAGAACCCGGTGTCTGGAGCATATATAATTCAAGAACTGAATAAATATTGAGTTTTAAAGTCCCAAAAATCTCCACCAAAACAAATAACAACATTTGTACATACATGTTATATTGCTGTACATCTTGGTGTCCCTTATTTTGTTAGGTGTGATGGAAGGCAATAGTCATGGGTCATATTTCTGCTATTGATTTAGGAATATCAAAACATTGGGAGAGAACAGAGAGGAGCAATCTAGGCTTGTTATATCATGTCAGTGGCAACATACACAAAATTTAATGTTTTTATACTTTAATACAAAAATGTTTATGACATACTGTATAGTATCTTACACAAAGGGTTAACCTTAATATAACTGTAACTCTGTTCAAACTGAAGTTTCCTGTCAGACATGAGTTTAAAACCCACAAACATGTCATAAGGCACACCGTTTTAGGTTCACAGGTTAGTGAATGACACACAACCTAATATAGCCTTGTGGTAAGCAAGTTTGAACCACATATTAAGAAGTTGTCAGAGAGGAAACTCCTCCTGAGTTTGAAGGTCAAATGTAGATCTAGCAACAAACAGAAAAACACTGACAAAAACTCCTATCTGTAATTCGGGCATATAATCTACAGCAATTAAGATACAATGTAGCACATATTCCTGTTTTTGGGGAAACATAAATCATTAGTTAATACATCTGATCAGTAAGCTTCATGGGATTAAAACTTACCTAATTACTCCGTCAAATGAACGTGTCCAATTAATGCTACAATTTGTCATGGTTTGCTCAGATTAAAGTATTAACACTGGGTATTTTCACATAACTAACCCATGTTGGAACGTAATGTCAGCTGCGGCCTTCCAGCAGCCTTGGACTGTCGGACTTTGTTTTTATCATTATCATACAGTCAGATATAATTCTAAACTTAATCAGAAAGTTACTCAAGTTACCCTTTTCTAATGAGCCCTTTTCTAATGAGAAACATTGGAGGCTTAGCCTGCCCTGCACAGCGTGCATGGCTAATGAACAGGAACGAATCCTGAAGTAATGTGTTGAGCGCAGATTTCATCTTGCCCCAATGCTCGTTTACTCATGTCTGCTTGTATCAATGGCCATTATAATCAAGCGCTGCTTCCTGGTCCCTCAGGCACCTACTGCTCCCCATATGTGAGGGTGCCCACTATTCTCCATGGCACGTATGGACATTCCCTGCTCCTGCCCGTGGAAGATTTCGTCCACTCAGAAGACGTGGAGATCTTCTTCAGCTGGAACTTCCGCGGGCCAACCGAGGACATGCCCACACTGCTGGTGGCCTTTCAAAACCAAAAGGACATCAACATGGACAAGAGCAGGTTCTCATTTCAGCCCCCCAACGCGTCGCTGCTGATTCACAGCCTGGACCAGACGGTGGAGGGGGAGTACTGGCTCGCGTTTTACATCACATTTCCCAATGGATCCACGGTTAGAGAGAACAATCCCGTCCGCATCACGGTCGATGGTAAGCTGGTGACACGTGGTCGTTAAAAATGGTTAAATGGACTGCATTTATATAGCGCTTTTATCCAAAGCGCTTTACAATTGATGCCTCTCATTCACCAGAGCATTTTAGGGGTTAGGTGTCTTGCTCAAGGACACTTTGACATGCCCAGGGCGGGGTTTGAACCGGCAACCCTCCAACTGCCAGACAACTGCTCTTACCTCCTGAGCTATGTTGCCCCACAAGGCAGAGGCAAGGCAGGGTTAAGGCAGTTAAGGCAGACTAAGACTAAACTGAACAGGTCTATTTACCTAGCAATCTCAAGCAGGTATGCCTTATATACCACTTCCCCTTCTCTGGTATTGATATGTCATTCATAAAGGCATTATTGTGTTATTATTCTCATTCAATCAGAGGTGGCAAGTCCAGGGGTCAGAAAGAAAGTCCTGCCATGTGATCCTTTCACCCATGAACTCAGCCAGCTAATTTCACTAATTAGTTCTACCTTCTGGCTAAAAAAATTGTGCTAATCAGAAAATCCAGGTGATTGGAACAAAATGCTGGGGAGGACTATTATTTCTGAATCTGGATTTTCCACCTCTGCTTTCAAATATGTGCAAGGTGGATTTGAGTGATCAATACAGGCTATAAACTTTTACAAAATGAAATTGTAAACAGGTTTCAAAGTAAAATTAATGTACACAACCCGAACAAAGGTTTGATTAAAATATTTGATGCTGATATGGAGACTGGGAAAAATTGGTCACGAAGGAATTGACCTGAGAGAATGTACTTATTTTTATAAAGGACAACAGCCCCCATTACTTCTAACTCCTTTTGCCATCTTTGACTACACCTTACTCATTACCTTGTCTCGTCATTCAGAAGGTTGTTCATTAGCATGTCATTGTATGAGTAGTATATTATGCATGCTGTCATAGCAACAATTGAGTGGTTTGTTGTATTAACGAACCCCTCAAAGACAATTAAGAGTACAGAAAGCTGATGAAGAGATCTGATGAGGTGCCATCTCTCTTGTCTAGTGCCCGTATCTGTCCCAGTCATCAAGAAGAGTCCCGCTACTGAAGTGGTGGAGGATAAAGAGAATGTGACGTGGATGTGCTCGGTTGAGAACGGGACCAGGGTGCGGTACCGGTGGTTCCAAGATGACAGACCCGTTCGCGCCGGGGCGCGACACACACTCTCTCCCGACAACAGCAGCCTTGTCATAAGCCCCGTCAGAAAAGAGGACATTGGGGAGTACAGTTGTGTGGTGGAAAATTTCATCAGCGAAGAAACAAGCGCGCCAGCGGCACTAAATATTTTCTGTAAGTACAAATATCTTTCAACATTTAATTTTGCTTATGTAAAATATGCTACGCACACACATGGAACACACACACACACACACATACGCACACACGTACACACACTATGTATAATAACAAAGTAAGCAACAAAAGTTTAGCTTACTTTTTTTTTAGTTTGCCCTCTAAGCGTAGTGTGTGCCTTTTCTGTTCCTGTTAACACCAGACATCATTGTGCAGCAACACCTCTCGCTTAACGCTCTAATTTCACCTCCTTTTTAAATAACTAACCCTGTTGTAGGCACCCATTGTGCCATGCCTGGTCCTTCCACATAGATGGAAAAAACAGAAGTGCTTGATATTTGCATTCAGGCTCCTGTATCGTACTGTTGGCACTTCTGGGTTAGTCAAACAATGATGTCACCATCACTGAAACCTAGGTGGTGCTGTATCAATGATACCACAGAGCCAGCCAAGTTTGAGGAACCAGTTCTAATCTTCAACTTCTGTGGAGCGACAGTGCTATTATTTATTGGGATTACACACTGTTTAGAATGTCTGTGGCCACCTTTGAGACTATATATCTGTGTGGTTGTATTTAAGGTCAATTTAAGAGATGTTTATTTAGTGTCATAAAGCTTAATGCAAGAAGAGTAGCATAATAGCTTACATAATAGCTTAATGATATATAGAGCCCTTCCGTAGAAACCTCAGACTTGTGAAACATCTCTTTTAAAAAATACCTGTAATTTACAACTGCCTGTTTTTTTTTAGACAGGTTTATGTAGACAATGGCTGCGCATGCACACAAAGGCTTTAACAGTGTTGCCTCAGTGTAAATGTGTGTTTGTTCCTGGAGCACCATATGCCACTGCTCCAGGCCAGGGCTCTGGTAACAGCCTAGTGCAGAACAGAGTGATTACCACCTGCAGACCAGTAAGCTGGAGTCACAGGGGAAACGAGCAGAACCACCACCTCTCCGTCTGTCAGGAAACTACAGTACGGCCAAGTCGAGCTAGCAGAGACTAAGAAAACCGCGGTTTCACTTCCCTCAGTGCCCATGTCTAGCATATAGCTCTTTTTCAGCGACAGACTATTTTCTCAGATGATAGCCCAATACACATGACATAACTATCATTTTGCAAATGCTCTTATCCGGAGTGACAAAAAGTGAGAGTCATACTCTTTAAAACATGGGTGAAAGTAAAATCTTCTGCTTTGCAATTTCACTTTTAATTAGGAAAAAATAAAAACGGTAAACACCAGAGCACTTTAATAAATATGCTTTTACATATATATCTTAATATGTATAATCCTGGAAAATGAAATAAATCATGGGTAGGATTAAGAATTTCCACGTTACATCAAAACATCATTTTAAATTTCAGACCATCGGTTCTACAGACTGTGAAGAAATCCTGCTCTTCAAAATACCTTGAAACAACAATTATGTTAATTTGTCAATGTAGAAGTAAGATCTACTTCTGAAACAGAGATGGTTTTATTTATTTATTCATTTATTTAAACACAGTGCTAGATACTATCTAGTTGCAGGTAAACCGAGCACTAGGTACACTTTAGTTGTAGGAAAATGGCGAGTGTCGTTGGGTTGAGTAGCCTGTTCTCGGCATCATATTACGTTATTTACTTATTTACTTTTTAATTCCCAGATGGACCGTACAACCTGGCAGTCAAATCAGACCAAGGCCTGCAAACTGGGGGGGTCTTCACTGTCAATCCTGGAGAGCTGGTGTTCTTCGACTGCTTGGCAGACTCCAACCCCCCAAACAGCTGCGCCTGGATCTCCAAGACCAACAACGCCACCGAGGTCCTCATGACGGGTCCCCGCTTCGAGGTGTTGTCCTACAAGCTGGCCCACACCGAGGAGTTCCTGTGCCGCGCCTTCAACAACGTCACACAGAAGCAGGACGAAACCGAGTTCACTCTGGTAGTGGCCAGCCTGGGCACCGGTCAGTATGAGTTTACGCGTGCGTGTGCGTGTGTGTGGGTACGCGCACGTGTGTGTGCATGTGTGTGTGCATGCGTGTGTGTGTGCGCGCGTGTGTGTTTGCGTGCGTGTGTGTGTGTGTGTTTGTGTGTGTGTGTGTGCGTGTGTGTGTGTGTGTTTGTGTGTGTGTGTGTGTGTGTTCTCTTTCAGCTTTTATTTCGTCCCTGTCTTCTGTTGCTGCTTCTCAGAGCCATTTTCATTTGAAATAGTTCACCACAATTGGTAATGATATTATGAGACCATCAGTAATTTGAAATGACTATTGTTTTCTTTGCATGACTATTATCACTTTATGTAGAAAAATACTGGGCAAAGAAATACAATGTTCAAGCTAATTATACAATTCCCACAGTAAGATACATTAGACTTCTCAATTATGTTGGTAATACATAAAGGAAGGTGTAATGATGATTATTTAACACACATGCTAATTATTTATATATTCATTTTATGTTTATATTACATTTCCTACATTTTACATTTATTATGCCAAAAACAGAAATTGTAGCAAAATACTGGATTAGTCATCAAACTGTTTATAAATGCAGTGTTTCCATAATTAGTGACAGTACTATATGTGTAATATTCCACACAGTGATAATAATTTATTTGTGAAAATAAAGCAAATATAAAGCTTTAGTTCCCATGTACACATATATTTAAATACCATAATTTTACACAAAGAATAAATCATCTTTATTATTAACTTAACTTTATTATCTTGGCAATGACCAAGCCTTCATGGAAACAGGCTACAACATATTCAGGGAAGGGTGAATACGTTAAAATAAACATCTAAGTCCCCATCAGTGTTGTAACTATTTACACAACTTGATCTGAGTGAAATGTTCAAACAGGACATTTATCTAATTCATCATCCACATTTGAGAAAAGTCAATATTATTTTTTTCTTCAGTTTCTGTTCTTCAGACCTGGTCCCTGGTCTCTCCCCTCTGAACCATCTTATGGATCTATTGGAAAGCAAACAGCTGGCAACAGGTGTTCCCTGTTGACAGAGTCCAACCGTGCAGCCGGTTTCTGCGACTTGCCCTAAAAGGAAAAAATGACTTTCTCCATCACCGAGCAGAAAAAACATAAATGCTACCTGCTGAACTGGCCTGGCTTCCTTTTCAGCAAATGAAAATGATGGGGAATGCTGGATCATTGGTTTATTAAGATTCACTGCCACTCCGGTTTGCTTTACAGACAAAGAATGTGATTCCTTCTGAAATGTGGTTTCTTCCAGAATAATTGCTCAATGGCAATTAAGGTGTTGTCAAAACAAGTAAATTTGTCATATGGAATCAGATCAGGCACTGACATGCAATACGATTTAATAAATGTGAAATGAAGAATAGCTGTCAGAATGTTCAAGAGCAAAGTAAACCTTCCCAAAACCACAGAAACCACGACTGAGCATTGTTTATGACTGGAAATGAGACTATATTAATTTCTGTGACAGATTTGCGAAATTACCTTTGGAGCACACTTTGCAGACAAGACAGGAAACGGGGTAGTGAGATTGTTGTGCAGGGCCCAGGGTGACATGGGAGCAAATAGACTGGATCTAGACTGGAGTTACTTTAGTCACACATGTAAAGTACTGCATATTGCAACCAAACTATAACTAAAGCTGATTTAACCACTGCTTAATCACAATAGAGGAACGAAGACAAGGTTATGACAGATACACATCAGTGTGGTTCATATACATTCATCTTGACACCACGACAGTGTCAAGCAGAAATTAAGTGTCACATGCATTTCCTCTGGCACCTGATATTTTTCTTGATACATAATGTACGGCACAAAATGGGAGAATGAATCTGAAGGAATTCAATCTTCGCTTGTGGGTTGATAGTCAGTTACCCTATGAACTGTGGCAGACATCTCGCCGACATCAATGGTCTTTTAAGGCGTACGTTTTCATAGCGTAAATTCATGCACGCTCTCTCTCTATCTAATAGTCATCAGTGGATTCACTGAATAGCCAGAAGCTATGTATAATAAATGGCCTGTTAAACATCTTTCATTATTTTTCATTGAGCTTGACTGGGCTCCGTTCAAGAGGACTATTTTTCCCGGTCTGGCGTACCTGCACCTGCAACTGTTTTCAAAATGTCCTCTCTGTTTTTCTGCAGGGAAGGAGAAACATTTCCAAGAAGGCAGCGCAGCGTCTCCGCTGACCGCCATTGTCATCGTCTCACTGATCGTCATCATCTGCATGCTGGTGGTGCTTTTCAGAAAGTCCTGCCATCCACACAGAGGTAGGACCTTGAGCATTGCACGCTATCCACTGAAGCCCAGGTTCAAACCAAACCTTTCTGCGTTTTTTTCCATACAGAACGGCGGGTTTGGCGGTTGGGGAAAATTTACAAAAAATTTCCATCCGCACAAAAATAGTTCTGCAAGAAATGCCCACAGCACTAAAACACACTCAAATGCTTCACGTGAAATTGAGGCCAAGGCGCATCGCGGTTTGGCTGCATGAAGGCCTAGAGTAGCAGAGGAGAGGAGAATCTGAATTATCATTCTGAATCTGGTGTTATTGTCAGAATTAGATTCAGAAGAGGATCAGTGACTCTGGAAATGAGCCGGAAATTAATAAAACCTTCAGGGCCACAAAGGAATGATCTGGGTCCTCTGCTTATAGTTATTAATTATGAAACCTAGAAAAATGACTGAGCAGCCTGGATATGTGCCTGATCTCATTACAGCAGATGGAGATCCCACAAGAAAGCACTGTGAAGAAGTGGATGAAGTAAAAATTGAGCGTCTGCCTCACTTCTTATTAACGGATATATCTCTTCGCTACCCAATTACACCTCTGCCACGGGGTGAGGAGCATTATCAGCAGGCTGCCACAATCCTGAAATCATCACAGTTCTGGCTCAGATAAATGTACATGTTACAGTCTGTCTGTAACCCTCTGTTATTTCATAACCCTGACTGACACCAAGTAGAAGCTGATGTGGAACCTGCTGAATTCTGAAATGTCTTTGGCTGCACAGTCTTTTCTTGCAAACAGGGACTCAAACACAGCAGAGTCACCTCCGTGCTACCTGCACAGCTCCGGGTCTGCACCTTAATGAGCTTCATGCAAATGCCAAAGAGTCAAATGAGCCAGTTTTCCCTGTCCAAATATCATCTGTGGGTGTTTGAAAAGAAGATCTTGTTAAACCACAGTGAAAATCAACTATATATGTATATGCAGTGTGTGAATTCTTTAGACATGCCATGTTGTTTATTTTGAGGACTGAAAATGAGAAAATATATTTTAAATAGGTCCTGCTAATGATAAAATAAGCACTTCAAAACAAGGCCTTATGGCTGAGTTTTGTTGCATTATCAGTTGCTTTACATTTTTAAATTAGTTTTGAAAATCTTGATGAAATTATTCATCATTAGCGGGTGCGACTCAAGATAATCATTACTACACAGTAAAATATCAGGTGTTAATTCAGCTCTAACAGTGTGCGTAATCAGTCCAACAAGGACCATATGCACTCTGTAACAGCTGATTCAACACTGAACATTTTACTGTGTATTCCTGAATACTGTTTTGGACTTATGTGCAAAGACTAGCAACATGAATTTTGTCTTTTTTGTCTTGTCTTTTATCTGAGAAAATTCACAATGATTTTTAATCTTTTATCCTTCTGTTTACAGTGATCATGAATATTTACAACAGGTAAGGGAAATTTAAACTGGAATAGTTAGTATTTTGAAAACAAACATTTAGACTGTTCTTGACATTAGCACTGGAGCTTAAACTGTTCGTTTGTCCCCCCTGCAGGCCTCTAACTGACCAAAAGGGACCACACCTCTCAGGTACAGCAGATTCAACACTTTTAATTGCTCAGAAAAGCTCATTGTTTTGCAGCTCTGTGTACAGTCCTATACTTAAATAATCATTTGCACATCTATACATCAATGTGTTTACCGCAGTTGAGTGTAATCACACGTGTGGGTTTATCCCTGACGTACTGCGCATGCCTATCTAATGATCTTTTTCCCGTTCGCTCGTCTCTATAAATAGCTATTTGTTTGCGGTCATGCTGTTACCTCGATTCACCTTACAGTCCTGCAGTGATGACTAAAGTCATCCATGCAACCTATGGCAGGACTAAGGGGAGTGCTGGTCTGTGTACAGACTGGAAGGCCACTGCATAGCTTCCTCGTTCAGAGTAGTCAGGCTGTTAGGCAAAAAGGTACCACGTATGACCTTGTCAAAGTGAAAGCGATATTTCGCAAGTAAACAAGAATAATGCAGAGAATAATAAAAATAAGTCCATATCTAGGATACAGGATGTGGAAAAAGGTGTCACTACAAACACAGTGGCAAGCTCAATGATCTGCCAAAAATTGTTACTGAACAACATCAAATATTCAGATTATTCATTTCATTGGTGGCCTCTGATAGGGATTTACATAAGCATTGTCCATACAGTAGGGTGAGGTCTAACTGCTGTTCTACTGAAGCCAAACCCCTTAAGCACTCAATGCAACATTATTCTTCCAGGCCACGAGGACGCAACTGAAGACTTTGGAATCTACGAATTTGTGGCGATACCAGGAAGAGCAGAATCCACACTGGTATTTCACCTTCAGCAGTGCCTTCAGCTTGGTGCCATGCATTTCTCAACATACTTTGTTGATCAAATATCAATAGTAAAAAATGGGAAAGCAGTCCCAGGGATGCATAATTAATGGTTAAATGAGCGGGAAATGATGTTCTATTGTCTGGTACTCGAGCGTAGATTTTCATAAGTATAATACTAACCTATCTAACAATGCAAATTCAATTACAAATGATGCAAATTAAGTGGACGACACATTTTAACTTTTCTGTTAGCCCAAACATTTATTCTAACCGAACATCTCTTTACCAAAAGGAACTACTTGATAAAGCATGCCAAATTCAGCTCTGCATTAAGATAACAGTAAAAATTAATCTAACGAAGATCTGGGCTGTAATGAATGCCAGAATGCACAGCTGTATCCACAGGGAGCAGGGCAGTACAGGGCTACAGTAGATACAAACACTCAGCATACTGTTGGTTATTAGTGCCTGAAACTGGGGTGCATTCAATACACTGAACAGTTTTCTAATGTGGAAACAGTACTGAACTAAACAAGCAATGGTTACTTACTGTTTGCATGGGAGTGTCAGTCAGGCTCCGCACAAACGATACTGACACACACACACATACACATACACACACACACGTGCATTTGCTCACAAAAAATGCACACACCACATACACGCACACACACGCATACAAACCAATTTTTAACCCATGTTAATAATATTATATCAGGTTCTTACATTTACAGTTATTAATTTAACAAATGCTCTACGCTAGCAGAACAGCGCATGAAGAAAAGCAGCTGGAAACAGTATAGATACAAAACCATTCCAGCGGTGACACTGTAAAGCACCGCGATAAAAGCCTTCATTTTACCATTTGCTCCCAGTGTGTAAAAAACGGAAAGGATCTAAAATGGTGACACGATCTCCCGGTTTGTTTTTCACAGGCATCCAACAGGTCCCTGGCAGGGCTGGAGTCCGCTCAGGATTTGCATACCACCATCTATGATGTCATAAAGCATGTTCCCGAAACGCCGTCACAGAGCTTGCTGAAGTAACCCCCCCCCGTGAGTGCCGTTTGAAAAAAGGTCTGTGATGATACAGTCTTCATGTCGGCGGAGGTTTTAGGCGGGAACACGCACACTCAGAGCGCTGGAAAGCTTCTGTGCCCTCCCCGGCGAATATTTATTAAAGGTTTCAAGCGCTTTAAAGGGAAAGGAGAAGGATTCTTCTGTTGAGTGACTCAACCTTGCACTGCTAATTACTCTGCTTCTATTATGCCTGTTGCATAAGCCTATCATTATTATTTTTTTTTTACAGGGTTTGGCATAGCCTCATCACCTGTTCATATTTATTGGCTTAATGCACATACCGGTAGAGTCCACTCTTTTCGAAACAATGCAATAATGCATGATGGTGAGAAGATGTCACTCATCCCAGCCTTCTCGTCATTTCATCTGCAGTTGAGAGAGTCGCAGTTTGTCAGCCCTGGTCTCGAACACATGGTCTCAGACACACACCGTGGTCATTGCATCCAGTGTGAGTCCTGACTATTCCCTGCATTTGAAACTATATGACATGCTAAAGTATATATTATAGCATACATTAAATATGAACCTTCTTCAAATGCAGAAAATAGTCACGACCATGTGCTTGAATAGCCTAAGGATATTAGATCACTTTTAGCAGATGCAAATGCACTCTTCCATAGGCATACATTTGTGCTTAACTCTTACAACTGCGAGGTGGCTTTGTTTCAGAATCAAGGCATTGGCCTCGATTCAATCAAACTCATTCCTAAAACGGATAAAGACTACACACTTTGAATTTATGAAATTTGAAGTGCAACTAATATGTGTTTTTACAGTTATATTATGTGTTTGCCAATTGCTGAATCATATTGTTCTTAAGTCGAAAGATTCTGAAACATGCTGTAACAAACTTAAATTCTCATTTCATACGCTTGTTAAAAGGATAGTTCACTTTCTGAAGTTTAAAAAATATACTATTTAAATTTTAGTGTATGTTTTCGATTGGACCAGTTTTTGTGTGTAATGAAGAATGTTAAAGATTAAAAAAAGAGGTTTTCTTTTGATGACCTGTCGACTTCACACTGCCAGGTATCAGGTCTTTCAGGGGTTTGTGGTCTAAAGCAACAAAAAAAAAAAAACATAAGTCATTTTCAAGCAATTTGTGCTGTGATATTATGTTTCCAGAGGCTGCACGTGAACAGATTAATTTTATAGTGTTTATTCATAATTACAAACTTAAATATCAGTTTAAAAAAAAAAATTGTGTCAGTACTTCTTTCCTTCTTAGTTTTCAAACAATATAAGCTCTGCACTCCTGGGTACAGGTGCAGCAATGTTGATACAGGAAGCTGTGCCTGAAACTTCTTTGAGCTCAGGCTGCATGGTCATAGAAAGTAGTTCCAACCCAAATTATTCTTATTCTTCTTATTATTATTTTCATAATATTCATGTGATTTTCACATGCATAATCTCTGGAAGCATAATGTTGCTGTACAAGTGTCAAATGTACCTAAACTGTCCAGGCCAATCAAAACATGCACCAAAACTGAAATAATATAAAAAACGTGGCACATATCCAGGCTGTCCCTTTAAGGACAACTCATTTTGTAAGTAGATTGATTCTCAGTTATTGCTTCCTTTTTTGTCTATGAAAGGGATTATATGTGTTTTATTAGATTTTTCACAGACAGAGCTATTTGGTTTTGAACGAAACTAAATTATCTGCAAAGTGCTGTACAGTGTCAGTAAACATATGTGTATATTTTGTATTTCAATAAAGATTTATAACAATTCAGTATTTCAGTAGAATTGTGTGTATTGACTGAGGGATATGTATTGCGTGAGACAAACACATTTTTGTTCCACCTATTTTTAAGAATCTTATGTAATCGACATCTTTATTTCTTTATTCAGCCTAATCTTAAATGCATGCTGTACTTACCTGCTCATACAAGAGAAGGTAATTAGGTCAAACCCAAATTGCTAATTGTTGCTAAATTATTATATACATTTTGGGAACATTTTAGGCTGAATTGGTGTGTCTTCTTGATTGTGGAAGACCCCCATTACAAAATCAACCAAGAATAAGTTAATCGTCCGACAATAAAGAAGTAAGTGATCTAGCTCTTACTGTATTATCAAAAACAACTCCAATTACAGCTCTCCAGTCAAAGGAAGAGAAACCTGTAGACGGACATTCAAATTGAAACTCCACTCACTGTGTGTACAATGAAGGTGGACAATACAGTATGCCACAGTATGGCCGTATATGAGTATCACACTTTAAAGACAACATTTCATTCTGTAACAAATACATGCAAGGAGAGAGAGTGGTGGCTTTTTATGGTCTTCAGTGCTTAACCACTCTTGTCAGATGCCAATTTTAATTTTTTTACTTGATTTATGATTTGCTTCAGAATCAGAATCAGAATCAGAATCAGAATCAGAATCGTATTTTATTGCCAAGTACGTTTACACATACGAGGAATTTGTTTTGGTCAACACACCGAGGCAGCCATCTGCGGCGCCAACTTATTAGATGAGAAATGAGAGAACAGGAGGAAGGAGGAGTGCCCTCTCGTACTTTCAATGAAACGAGAGGGCACTCGTTTCATTGAAACGAAGAAAAACCTCAGCACATAGCACATAGCAACATCATGCTTGCAAGTAATACTATGTGATTATTATTATTATTATTTTTACTGTTGTTGTTGTTGAAGGGTTTGCGGTGGAACTTTAAAGCTACTTCCCCTTATTCGCTTGTGTCAACTTTTGGGTGTTTTGGTCATGAACCTCACAGTGGAAGTTTTTTCGGTAATTTCTGGCTGCTGCCAGCAAAATTGTGCTTACATCAAAAACGAAGAACATGAATTAACTGTTAAAGTCCATCAGTTAAAGCAGTCTGCTTGCAACACTGCACAAATTTTCCAGCAAAGTCCTCAGGAACAATATTTATGCTGAGGGGAATATTTTTGCATCTTAGAAAAATAAAAAAATTTACCTGAAGGCCAGTGACCCAAAAATGCAAATAAAATCCCTATAAATAGCATAAATTCATCTTTACGTACATATATTAAAAACATTTTATCATTAGCAAGGACATGAGAAGATTACAAAAGGATGTCAACCATAAATATATCAGGAAATGTACTACAAGCCTTTATCACCATTCTCTGCTTGTGCTTGTTAGCTTGAAAGCTTTTCTGGTGCGTGAGCAAAGAACGCAACATCAAATAGAGCGAAATGGATTCGGTTTGATATAGCGGCAGGTTTTATGATGAAGTCCTGTCACACAGACCATCTGTTCAACCTTTGTACAGTATTATAAGGTTTATGGGAAGATCCCAGGAATTGCCTTCTCCTGACAAACAACTCAGCTGCCTAGGAACATCTGTAGTCCATCATTTGACTGGGAAATCATTCACAATCACCTGAAACTGGAATAATTCCCCATCATTCTGCTGTTGTTTCTGGAGCCCATTTACATTTTAGGAAAATGTCCCTATTTTATCCTTCATGAGAACATTTAATAGACTGGATGAATTTAGGTTAAATGTAATTTTCTTTAAACAGGTTTCACAGGTGTTCAAGGTGTGGCACCGTTACAACAACAAACCAGGTTAAAGACAAGATGTTAGCACAGGATTTCCAGTGCCTTATGCTCTTGGGAACAAACATTGCACATTGTTTGTCTGTGTAAATTTCCTTCTGCGTGGATTTGTACAACGATATAATTGCATGGGAGAGTAAATTTCAAAGTGCAATGTTTACATATTTCAGAACTGCTAAACATTGCAATTGATATTTGGTGAAAATGGTAACATTACAGTCAGATGCAGATATATATATATATATATATATATAAAAATAAAAAAAATAAAAGTTGGCATTAACATAGCCATATTTATATGTTTGGCATAAGGTAAGAATACAGAACCAAGAGGATGGTCAGCAAAAATCAACAGGCCTGTTACCACTAAAGATTTACAGACCGAATGTGTTTCAGTGGAAGCATATAACGGTGTCCCGATTTTTCAGCCTTGAACACAGAAATGATGGTACAGTACCTAAAATTATAACTGTAAATTTCAAACTGGTGAATAAATAAACATAGACGAACATAGCAACAAGAAAATAAAAGAAAAAAAACACTTGAAAGAGTCGTATAAACACCAGAATGTACTTGTATCCTCACAAGGAAACCAACATTTTTGGCGTGGCATATTTGGGGCACGTTTCCAACGGAAAGCATGAAGCTTGAACTGCGCGCAGTTCCAATCAGGGTACACATAAAATGCTACGTATGCATTTTCTGTCGAGCCTACCATATGTCAACCCGGATCATCCCTGGAGAACACGGATGAAGTGCAGGACGCTGCCATCTAGCGATGGGTCAACCAAAGTAATTAAAAGACGAACAAAGAGTATGCCACATATTAGGATCATAGCACTGTATGTACATTATTCTGTGCTAGCAGACTGTGATACATTGACTGCCAACCATAGAATAATCTAAAACAAATACGTCAGACACACAAACGAAGACTAATTTGTTCACGCAAAGGGATTAGCCGGGACTAAGTGCACGTAAAGCGCATACTACGAATCGAATAATACGATGGCCTTTTCATTTATTTGCAGCATCAATGTTTAAGTGCTTAGATACATATTCATGGCTCTTTTTAAAATTAACATGACGTCTTCCCTCAATAGTATATTATAGTTTACTTGTGCTTAGTAGGTTTTTGGCCTAGTTAGAAATACTGCGGTTTTCTGCGTGACAATGAGCATAACCCGACTAGTGATGGAAACGCGTGTCCCTCTTTCTTGCTGTAAAAGAATAATACCATAATTGTGTGAGTGCTGCTATTTTAACTATTCTACTATTCCGAAGGAAAGGGTAAAATCACTCCGCCAATCCAAATTAAATGTGGAGAATAGAAAGACGATCCCCAAACAAAGCCTTTTTGGATTAGATGAAAAAGTCCCTGAAATTGAAAAGCTTTCGTTCGTAAAATCAATGACGTTCCATTCAACTCGACCATATTTCGTTTTAAAGTATTCTAAAGAATTCTTATATATTCAGCATACACAAGTCTGTCCTTAGGTGGGAGGTTAGACTATACCGCTTTGAATTCACCTGACAGGTCTGGAGATGACGTTGTTGGCAGTTTTAATATAGCGATCAGGTAAAGGGAACAGAAATGGCACTTAAAAAAGCCATTGTACATGAACTTACAATGAGTAGACAATAAAAATTATACACACATGTTCCACACTTTAGTTACACAGAACACCCCAAACACAACTCCTCTGACCTTTCGGTTTGTTTTGACAGGTAAACGGAAAAGGAAACGATCCCACAGTACATCATTGTTTGCTGAAAAAACGGGAATTGTAGTTGTACTGTTTTAAGAACTTGCGTCTTTATTATTCAATGAACCACAAGTCCCTTGATGCTATGCTAAAACGAAAAATCACGTGACAAAACATGGCCTCTGCTCCAAATTGCAGGACTTGATTTTCCGACAAGGAATTAGTATATATTTCGTAATAACTTAATGCCTAGTTTTTTTAATCACGTCAGATAGTTTGCAAAGCAATGCAGAAGATAAAATCCCTAATGACCCGTCAGGTGAGTTATCGTGAACATTATTTGACTGTCTTCCAGATATAGCTAGCTTGCTACTACCTTCATGTCCACTGACAACTGGAAAACGTAGCTGCTAGTTAGCTAGCTAGCTAAGCACAATGACACAGTGGTAAGATGACAAGATATAAGAGTGATGCATGATGCTGTAATAATTGAAACAGAACTGAACATTGGTTGTCTGCCTAACAGGTAGCTGATAAATAATGATATTTGGTGTCTTCCATGTTTGATAGTGTGGTGGCCGTCTGGCTAGCAGATAACACAACCAGGGAGCGACAGTTGCCGGCTAGCTATGAAGCGATAGAGCTATTGGTGGTTGGAATGTAGTGAAATTTTGCTTGTTAGTTATATTTTTATCTATAGATAGCTGGCATGCTGGAGCTATCTAACGACGTTGGGCCAGATAAGACAGATAGCTGCATGTACATTTTTATCTAAGTTACAAACTGAGAACTGATTCCAGGAAGGATTTCGGAATTCTTGGAATAACACGACGTATTTTCTTCCAACAGGTGTACCAGTAGGTATCATTCTGTATTTTCTTGCTCCCCACTGATCACGGGTAATCCTATATCTTGTTTAGTAATAATCCGATGACAGGATGTCACAGACAGGCTTCAACCAAAAACTGACACAGTTCGCTTCCGATGTGGCGATTCAGTGGTAGTCTTCAATGTAGGAGCCATATAACTACGACCAGTGATAACATTACCTAATGCGTTAATGAGTGAACGTTTCTTTTGCATTTCGAAGGGTCTCAAAAGTCCACAGGAGAGCATGACAGACCTGAGCCCCGTCGAGAACTTCAGGATTCCCAGCAAGGTAATTATGTGCACTGTCATGTGTAATGTGTAAAGTAACCTCGACCAAAATGCGTGACTGTCCCTGCATTTTCCCCTCTTTGTTTCCATTCCTATTGTGTATTGTGTTTCACATACTCACTTAAAAGTAGATTGTTTTTCCTTTTTGTAATGAATGCATTATGCTAAGTCGTTCTGCCGGAATGTGATAGCTTGTGGATATCAGTTTTCTCGTTTAAGTCCCAAATTTGATGTTCTACCCATTGTCTGCAGTAAAGTTAAACAAAGATGAATTGTGGCCCTAGACTGTAGACTAGAAAATCCTGAAACTTAATGGGCATGTTGAAGAATTATAAGTAGAACTTAACTGTTGTTGCAGGTATGTGTAGGCCAAATAGGTGGTCAGTCACCTTGAGCTGCGTCATTCAGTTCAAAAAAAGATATTTTTCAGATATGTTAATTAAAAATATAGATTGGTGTAGTTTTGTAGGAGGTTTATGAAATTGATTTGCTGGTATTACTTTTTGATGTCAATTTTTTGAATGAAGGATATTACCTGGGACTGTCTGCATCATGAACATTTAAAATATTACCTGTTAATTTGGTTGGCTAATAATTCAGATTTACAAGTGTGAAATATGAACATTTGGGTTGGAAATGAATATCTGAATAATTGGATGTAAATGTAAAGCTTGGATAATGCAAATGAATAAAGAGCATTTAATTAATTCTCTTTAAAATGTATGTTCCATGGTATTCTGTGGCCTATGTTAAACCTTTTATTTGAAAGACAATGTGGATTGTAAACCAAAATACAAGAGGAAGACAGTAGACAAATGGACTGATCTGAGTTTGACAAATTGATATGAGAAAAACTAGGCTAATCTGGTAACATTTACATTAGCCTGTCTGCTAGCCACGTTATTTCATGGAAACGAACTGTGAGTGTAAAGTCCGAAAGTGCTTGTGTGGTACAGTACTAAAATGTATGGAAGGAACAGCTAGCATGTGAAATAATATGAAAGCAAAACACTGTACCGTTGCCAGCACAGACATGGGATGATTATTATCTCAACTGTCATCTCTGGTCTTGCTAGTTCAGAGGAGGAAATGTGGCCACAGGGCTCTGAAGTAACTGCATGGGTCATTCTGTGTCTGCAATATTATTGCCAAAGATAAGCTAAAGTGTCATGTGGTAATGAATTTAATGAACATTTTATTACATCATAAAAATTTCACGGTGGCTTTACTTAAAATAATGAGCAACCTGCCTGGCTTATAATCTTGAGTTAGGCAAACAACAGATCTACTTCATATTTTTTCCATACGGTTCATACAGAAGAAGCATGAAAAACAAGATCTGTTGTTCCCCTACCTCAAGATTTTAAGGTAGCCAGGTTATTCGTCATTTTAAGTAGAGGCACCTTGACATTTTTTGCGGTGGAACATTGGTCTGAAATTTAGCCTACAGTCATTTCTGCATGGTAAAAAGCCACGGCTACACCAATAACATCTTAAAAAGGATCGAAATTCTATTCACGTCAAAAGAGCAAGTATCCGATTACCAAATTGTTCGTCATTTATATCCATAATGGGGAATACCTGTGATTTGTAAGGCTTTCATAGCCAAACAATGCTGTGCTAAATATAAGTTTGCATTAGGGAAAAATAAAAACTCAGAAAATAGGCTAATTTAAAAATAATACATTTGTGTCTTTCAAGAACAAAAACCAGATTTCATTTGGTTGTGAGGACAGAAAATTGAAACGCCAGTCCCCATCAAAGTCACCATGCCTCGGCCTGAGTGAATCTGATGTAAAATGTATCCTACATTAGAGATTAGAAAAAATGAGAAATGGATACATTATCTTAAGAACCGCAATTGTTCCAGCCAAGGACAAAGGGTGATACGAGCTTGTTTGGGCTGTGCATTTAGCTGCAGTATTTGAACAATAGGAAGGGGAAGCAAATAGCCAGTTTTAAAAGTGCAATCTGTCTTGATTCTTTAAATTAAACGTATTGGACATTTATTCTTCTCATAATGCAAGTTATGTGTTTGTTGCAAAGTAGATGAAAATGCTGTCCTCTAAATCCAGTAAGTGCACAGGGGAAATAAATTGTAGTCCACACGTGACTTTTGCGCATGCTTTTTTTGCTTGACCTTTCTTTGTTTGGCAGAATAGGCGGTTGTATTGCTCAGCTGTATTTACATGAGTTGTTGGAGATAAAAGGCTAGATTAATTGCACTGGGCCGTTTAATTTCCTGTGTTTCTGGGGCATTTGATGGCAGCTGGAACTGGAGGTGCTTGGATTTCCTGGTCAAAGAGGATAGGATGCTATATCGCCTAGTAATTCAGAGACTGGAAGTTCAGAAGATTATAAACCTTTCTGAACATTAGAAAGGGTTATACTTTCAATGTAGCATTTGAGGTGGAACATTTGTCAGCCCTCACCTTGCCCTCTGCACTGTTTTTTTATCTTTGTTTTTTTACTTCTCATTTTGATATACATTAACATTACTATATTCCTTTGTATGAAATGTTTGCCAATAATTTAAAATGCCCTGTATAGGAAAGAAGTATGATGATGATTATGGGCATTATTATTATTATAAGTTTCCATGATGGTGGACATTTTGGACTGTTTGTTTTATGTGCCCCTCTTCTGGGTATATATTGTTATTTATTTGTTGCCAAGGGCATAGAGCCTTCTTCAGAGAAAACCAAAGCAAATGTTCTCAGGCTCAGACCGAAGAATGGAATTTAATTCACTCCAAACATCATCGAATTTTCACTAGGGAAAAGTAGACTGCAGCTTCATCATGATTGAAGTTTCTACATATGGTGAAAATGAATACATTTCAGTGCGTTTGAAACCTTTTTGATGTTGGGGAAAAATAAATAAGGATTGTGATAAAGCAGTTGTACAGGCCTGGCGGGTCTGTACTTTTGAACACTAGATACTGCCGATGCTTACTGATACTATGACCTTCTTTCAGTTTCATAGTGCAGGTGGTAGCAGCCCATGACAACCACCTCACTTTGTGGTCATTAAAACATTTGCTTCCTTCCTGACATATTACATTACTAGGACCGCACACAAGTGGCCAGTTAGTGAAAGACTTAGACTCCCACTCACAAGGCCTATGTGAAACAGATCCCTGATATGGTCAAAGGTATAAACATATCATAGTTATGCCACTTCTGTGTTTAGTACAGTTGGCACAATTTTGTGACATATCTAACCAATTTTACCTCCCTATTTTAACTTTAAAATAAATAAATAAATAATCAATTGAGACAGCAGGAAGCTTGTTTGTCTTTTATGGTTAGTTTTCCCTGTGAATGCAGGACAAAAAATATTGTGTTGTATTCATTTTTTTATATTGTGTTGTAGGCTGTTGTCTACAAGCAGATTTGCTTCAGTGCATGTTCATGGCTAAGGTACAACTGCGAGATAAAGATTGCAGACCCCAGCCTTTGGCAGCAGATAAATTGCAGCCTGTTTTCTGAATCAGTGCAGATGGCAGTATTCAGCGTGACACTGTGTGCCCTCGTCTCTGATTGTGGGTAATGCAGTGGTTCTAGGTCAGATAGTCCTGGCCACATTGCTGCAGCCAATGGGGCTAGAGCAGGGGTGTTAGGTGTGACTTCAGGCCTGGATGGCTGCAGTGTCTGCAGGTAGGGGTTTCCTTTCAATCAGCAACATTTTAAGGGTTTAGGGTCAAGGTGTCTGGACTTTTTAGCCAATCAGTGACTTACGTGAATCAGGGGATGCTGAAACGCACCGAAAGCTGGATTCTGACAGATGTGAGCTGTATTGCTTCATCCTTACAGTGAAAAGGGGATTTTTGTTGCCCCGTAAACTAGCCTATATCTGTACAGTGCGCTCAAGATATAATTGTATAAAGCAAAGCCTGAGCTTGACCTGCATGTAGCCTATGGGAAGGAGCTATTTATTTAATTCACTTTGGTGCATTTCAGCAGGTAAACATAAAATCCATTTTTATTGGGTGCGTATTTTGAGTCACCCAAAGAAATTGGGTTTAACACATCTGTGGTTCACCCACAGACGCCACTTTCAAGGACACCAAATAGGAGATGTTCTCCACATCTGTGGGTTTATGAAACCTGAGCTGTCAGGTAAGGTTGTTCATTGCTGTTTTGTGGCTGTTCTAAAGAGCACCATCAGCAGAGAAACAAATCTATTAAATTCCATTTGTATTTATTTACAACTTTTTATTTTATTTTTTACAATGTTTGCATCAGTTGGCCTGCATGGATTTGCATTTACCTTCTATGGCCAGTATGAATTTCTTTGTCGTTAATCAAGCTGCTGTGTTGTTCTTTTTGAAATACATCCATAAATACATACTGAGCCAGGAGTTTTCAGACTGCCATCTTGTTGAATAAGCATTGGGCCCTGCTGGAAATCCATTTTTATTTATAAATCTCGTTGTCTGTGGCTTAATGAGGCAGAAGCCCTGTAAAAGCATGCTGTCCTTCCAATAGAGTGAAACCGTATTTTCCCCCAGGGGAACTTTGGGGCTTGCCTCTACTTCCCATAATTGATATATTAGTGTAAATTAATCAAACAATGGAAAGCTAAACAATGAAAGTTGATAAAATTAACATGCATGCAATGACATGACATAACCGACTTTGCATGTGGCCATTGCAGCGCCATGAGATCAGTTTTCCATGTAAGATTGTATATAATTAGCATTGACGTTTCTGTCAAATTGTTCCTGATTCCAGTGCTGATTTCTGAGTTCCCTTCAAAGACGACCGGTCGTGCCAATTTGGCAGTGCTGCCTCTGAAATTTTTCCTGCTCCCATTCTGTAGCTGACATTGAAATACTACCCTTCTGCTTTGAGTCCCAGTCAGATATGTTCCCGGGCAACAGATCAACAGCTTTCAAAATGTAGAATTTAGGAGGCATAGTTGAAGTATTTACTTCATGTTGCATGTGGGTGAATGTCATTTTCCATTGGAAGAACATATAATGAGACATCTAATGCAGTTGCCGAAAAAATAAAGTTGAATAAAAATTTGAGCTTCATGTTTATAATTTGTGCCCCGTATATATCTTTTTCGTCACCCCTGAATTGGCTGGTGTGGTTAAGAACGAAAAGGAGTAAAATGAAGATCACAGCCAGTAAACTCACCACGTGCGAGATCTGCTGCGAGTTCCATGAAGTTAAACATGCATGAAACCGTCCAGACCCACGGCGCAACTTGGCGAACAATATAGCTAGGTATCTATGGCACGTCCTCACCTCTGTAATGTTATTTGTTGTCCTCCGTGTGTCCATACATCTGTGTCAGTGGTTTTAGCTGTGTGTCCTTAGCTCCTACTCAAGTGTGCAGGATAGCATCCGTGCGCACTAACTAGGTTAACTAAAGTAGGCGAAACACGAAAGCTAAAGTAACATTAGTCGATAAAGCTGTGCTTTAAAATGTCGTGCCGTACCACCTGCGCAAGCGTCCTACTAAACGAAGCCACTGAGTATGGTCACATAAGCATGAAAGGTGCGTGTGAGGTGTGAGTGAGTGAGTGAGTGAGTGAATGACCACAATTTGCCATGCATAGCCCACGACGCCAGTTCCTGCGCGCCGTGGGAAGAAGTTGTGTAAGTGTCGCTCCGGATAAGAGCGTCTGCTAAACGCCTGTAATGCAGTGTAAGTGCCGGCCTATGCCTTGGACCTAAAGTCGCGCTCAGTGAAACAGACTCCCGCTGAATAGAGACACAGTGTCTGTCCTGAGTTGCCTTCAGCAGAGGCTTGTTTTCTAGCGCAAGCCTGCCTGTAATCCCAGTGATGAGCCCGCTAATCTGACGGTGTTAGCGGGCTCGGCGCCGCGCGTTCCCCGTCACGACCGAGGCTCGACGGACGGATGGAGGGACGCGGGAGAGAGGAGGGGAGGAGCCCGGCGGAGGGGGGGGGGGGGGGGGGGGAAGCGCCGTGCCGACGCGGCCGCGGCTGAAAGCGGGCCGTCGAGGGCGCGGCTCTCCCCCGCCGCGAGCGATGCGCCTTTTGTACCGCTGGAATAAAGAGGTTTCTCTTTCCGTTCATCCCTTTGTGTGCGGTTGCCGAACGCTCTGCGTTCAGCATACAAATGTTCAGTTAACACCGCTGAGATATGAGATGTGAGATATGACGGAAGGTGCATCCCTCCCCCTTTGAAAACCGTACTTATTAGTTTTAGGAGCCCCTTTGGATACGATGCATCGCTTGATTTTGGGACGTTGGGGTGGACGTATCAACCCTTGGAATGTCCAACCATGTTTTACCTACGGGTACATTTTCAAACTCTTATCGGCTTTTTCAAGAAATATTATCGTCAAATTCAAGCTTTGGATAAACTGAATGCGTGCGTTGAATGTTATTTTCAAAGCACAGATAGGACAGTGCGTGAAATATGGTGAATCTCATTGTGTGCGTTGTAAGGCCACTACCACTGTCAGCCAATAGATGGCACTGCATGACTATTCTTTGGGCTGGTATTTGTTGACCTGAAAGAATAGGGTCTGGGGCAAAGTAGCCAAATGGGCTTCCTTTACTAATACAGGATGACGGTCTCATCATACCAGCTGTGTGCTGGAGCAAGGGATCAATTTTGGTTTTGCTAGATTATATTCCCGTTAAATTCCATCCTCTCCACCACAAGTTAATCAGATCAGTCCATTTTTCTGCCTTTCCCCTCTTGGTTATATTTAGAAAATGCTGCACTGAAGTAGTCCTAGGTTGTTTTTGCTGTTCCCTTTTATTGGTACCTTTTATTGTGAGTTAGTTGATGTTATGTACAATAATGGAAAGTAGGATTTTTCTCAAGAGACAATAGCTGACTTTCCTCCCCTTTTGAGGGTGTTCCCTGTGTACTTTTTGAGGTGTGAAGAAAAACACAAACATATCTGGTGAATATTCAGCCTGCCTTTTCTTTCCAAAGGTGAACCGTAGAAGGGTTCGATTGTTTGAGATGAGGGACACAGCAGGAGATATCGGCATTGATCAGCAACCCCTTGCTTCCAGCTCGGTATCGTCAAGTGTATCAGCCGATTCCACGAAATTAGCCATTGTCTCCTCTTTGATCGCTGGCATTTAACCATCGACCAGATGAGAGAACTAGGTTTCTCGAGCCGTTCAGTTTCCCACAAAAGCTAGAGACGGAGTCATCTGCGAAGTGCAAATTGATTCTTTTGTCACTACACCCTGGTATTGGAATAGAGAACGGGGGGGGGGGGGAAACAAAAACAAAACGGAACCAAATGCGTCGAGTTCTTGGAGGATAACCGGCGGCAGCGTCGCGGTATCCCTTAAACGCGCGCGAGGCCAGGCGGCGGACGCTGTTAATTAGCACCTCTGACGGCGCTGCGGACGAGGCGGCCGTTTCTGGTCCCGCGGAGAGCGCGCGCGCTCCCGGAAGCGGCGGTGAGTCACTCCCGCGGGGCCCGATGGCTCGCTCCGCCGCCGCCGCTCTCTCGCCGGCACCGGGAGGAAGAGAGAGGAATCCTCCGTTTTAACGGCTCTTCCTCCCCGTTTCCCCTACCTGCCTGGCGCCAGCGAGTGATGACTCATCCCCCCCGCCCCCCCCAACCCGCTCGATCCACTCCCACGGAGGGCCGCCCACGCCTGCCTGCGCACTCCTTTAGCACTTTACTGTGTATTAACACGCTCAACCTCTGCCTGCTCGACACGTTCTGGTAAAAGCGTGTCCTCCGCAGTACGCTGTCGTCGATCGCGCGGGAAATGATGATCGTTCTACCGACAATGCAGTTAAACGCAAAAGTATTGGGACAGCGACACAGTTTTTGTTGTTTTGGCTCTGTACTGCAGCACATTGGATTGATTTGAAATTAAACTATGAATGTGAGGTTAAAATGCAGACTGTCAGCTTTACTTTGAGGGTATTCACATCCATGCCTGGTGACCTGTGATACAGGGCAGCGATTCCGACATGGATCACACAATCATTTCAATTGTTTGACGGTTTTATGAACGCAAAGAAATGGCGTCTGCATTTCTAAGCACCCTCTTCTTTATCATTTTATGATTTTTTTGGGGGGGGAGCAAAGTTTTGGTGTGAATTTGTTACGAGGGGTTTTTCAAATTCTGAACATGTACATGCTTGTACAAAGCAGGGATGTTCTCTTTGTAGCTTTAGTGTTGTTTCATGAAAGGGCCACCATCGGCACTATCCGTAAGGCTCAGGTTCACCTAATGACCGCACACGTTGTCCTTCGTCTTAAACAAAGAGATTTAGCAGACGCAATTTTTTTTTCCGTCGTTGAAGCAATCGTCTCTGGCTTTGCCAGTTCTGTGAGCCGATACAAAAAAAATGTTCTAATCAAGACAAAAAAAACTAAAATAAATGCTGCTTCGCCTCGTTATTCAGCGCCGGGAGACGGCGCGAGGTGCGATAACGGCTCGGTCTGGGCTGAATATTATCTTTATTAGGACTGAACCTGAGACTGCTGGCTGATATGGCGGAGAATGAGTTTCTGAGTCCTTAGCTCTGTGCTAACGCAGCTGGAATCTGCTTTGTGGCTTTTTAAATATTTTATTTTATTGTAACGGACCAGTGAAGTTCTCCGGGGCCGTCCTGTGCTCTGACCTCGACTCCTTCCGAGCGGCACTCGCGTTCGAGGTCGGCTGTGCTGCCGAGCTCATCGTCAGTTGGGACAGAATCACGCGTGTGTGTTAAGGGACTTGGCTGCGTTTCAGCGACGCAGTAACACTTGGGGAAGGGGGGCGGGGGGGGGGGAATGCTGACCGGAGATAATGTTGATGAATCTTTATGAAGGCTCTACTTTATATAGTTGGAACACGCCAGGGCTGATAGTCGCGTTAAACGTTGAAGAAGTTGCGGCGCTCGGAATTAAGATCACGCTTCGAGAGGAGCGAGCGCGGTTTCTGCTAACTCTGTGCATTGTGCGGATGCCCACGCCTGCGAGCGTTAGACCCTCTCATTAGAATCCGCAGATTGTTCCCTCCAGGGAGGGGGGGGGGGGGGCTCAGAAACATTAATCTCTGGGCTTACCCGAGTCAGAAGTGCTGGCTGGGATATAAATCGGTGGGCTCTCTGGAGCCGGAGACCGCGGGCTTTTCCCCGGTGTTTTGACAGTCCCGGGATAGCGTGCGGAGTGGCGCACTGAGCCCCCCGGCCCCGTCCTCACACTCACTCTCTCTCCCTCTCTCTCTCTCTCTCTCCCTCTCTCTCTCCCTCTCTCTCTCTCTCCCGCAGGAGGAGCTGAGGGAGATGAGGGAGCAGCCCGTGGACCCGCAGGCCGAGCAGGAGATCATCGACGGCATCGAGGAGGTGTATTTCTCCGGCGACTCCTTCGACATGGTCCGGCACGAGCTGGAGGTAAGGGCCCGGCGGCGGGCCCGCGGTGGAGCGGGACTCCGCCCGAGCAGACGCACGTCCTCGCTCTTCATTTAGGCTACCCCTCAGCCGGCGGAGCAGGGTACCCTGGTTCCCCCGGACTGATACCCCGGCTCCACGCGCACACACAGGCCAGGCCGTGGCGCGCGCGCTCTAACGGACGCAGACGCCTCCGCTCAGTCCCCGCCCAGGCCAGATCGACGGATCGGCTGCGTACAGTCAGCGTGAAACCTCATTAGGTTCGGTGCCGTGTCGTAACTCCGGGCGGCGTAAAGATCCAACGAAGAGGAAAGTCATTGTGCTTCTGTCAGATTTAGTTTGTTGTTTTTTTTTTTTTTTCTCCCCACAATGGTTTTCTGAAATCAGATTCATTATGCTTCTAAGCAAGCGTTTGATTCATTATGCTTCTAAGCCATTGGGTAATTCTGCTCTTTAATCCCCCAGACTTTTTCCCCAGCATTGTTTTTTTGTCAGTACTTTTTTTCGATGGGTTTTCCAAAGGGGTGCTTCTGAAACCAAAGCTTTGGCCCCCGAATGAAGCTAATTGTGGTTTTTTTAAGTCATTGCCTCTGAAAGAGTTTCTGAATGTGTCGTTTATGTTATTTCCGTCAAATATTCAATGCGGAAGTCTGCGGCACAGTGAGTAAAGGCGTTCATCCAATAGGCAGGGTCTGCCCTACGGCCAGGCTCTCCTTGGGCTGTGTTTCCAGTGCATTGTGGGTAAACAGCAAGGTAGGTTTCATTTGGCCAGCGCTGTGCGGCTGACCACTGCCTTAGCCCCTCCTACTGATGTACCACATGCCCTCAGACTACCTGCCACTGAAACATGCCCCTCCCACGATAGGCGCCATCTCTCCTGTAGTACCGAGTGGCCCGCAGAATGTAAAATAATCGCCGGTTTCCAGACCGATGCGTCCGAGGAGCGCTGGCGTTCTTTGCGCGGTTGCAGCTAGCTGAGCCGTTGTCCTCGCGGACACGATCGACGGTCCCGAATAGCGGAGGAAGAAAAAAAAAAAAATTCACAGCCCGAGCACTGAGGCCAATTTGCGATTTCCCTTCGGCGTTCGGGAAGTTAATTGTGTTGTTTATGCGCCTCCAGAAACTGCCACCGGATCTTAACCTTCAAGAATTGGAGGAATACAGGGACAAACTGAAGAGCCAGCAAGCTGCGGTAAGTGAGCAGGTCCATGAATGCGTAATACAGCGCTGAGCGTGTACAGTCACGCCGATTGTCTGCGATCCCTCTCTGTCCGAACCTGATTTTGAGTGACCGAAACGCGCAGCCGTGAGGGGGTCTGAGAACCTCGCGGAGCTGCGTCTGTCTTATCGATCCTATATCGAGGTTACCTCGGCAGCGGGGCCCGAAGGACAGCGAGCGACTCTGATGCCACTTTGCCGAACAATCGAGGTTCACGGAATTTAAAACAGTGGCTGCAAAAAAAAGAACTCCGTCCGCACGAAGCAGAGAAAGGAGAAAAAGTCATTTCGCCGTTTAAAAGCCTGTTTTTAAACAAGGAAATAACTTTTTTTTTCCTTGTCTCTACTTCAAGTGTCACAGCAGGGGAGGACGAGTCCCCCCCCCCCCCCCCCCCCCCCAAACCTGAGTAATGTGACCTTGTCAGGAAGCTGTTTGACAAGCCCGAGGCGGGGATGGAGGGGGCGGGAGATAAGGCCCTGCACCTAGGAGGGGACGGCCGTCCGCATCGCTGCCCGAATACTCGGATTGATATACCTCTTGTCAGTTGCGTACCCCCTTCCCCCCGCCCCCCTTCCCCCCCTCCGCCCCTGCCACCAATCTTCCGAGAAGATGCAGCGACTTGGATGTAAACAAAAATCCATCCCGGGAGACCTGAAGCCATTTGACAGCCTCTCGCTATCTGTCTCCCCCCGCGAGCTCTGGGGGAAACCGATCCCCAGCCCCTCCCTCGCTCGCTCGCTGGCTGAATCCCGGGTGACCCGTGCCAGGGGGGCGGAGAGGGGCTCTCAGCGCTTCGCTAACGGCCGCCATTGTTGCGGCGAAGTGGTCTTTGATGTCTTGTTTCGGAGATGGATAAATATCCGGCGAGCGCGTTGCGTTCCGCTCAGGTATCTCCCACGCCAGGGACGTTCGAGAGAGAGAGAGAGAGAGAGGGAGAGAGAGAGGGGGAGAGAGAGGGAGAGAGAGGAGAGAGGGAGAGAGAGAGAGGGAGGAGAGAGAGAGAGAGAGAGAGAGGGGAGAGAGGAAGAGAGGGAGCGAGTGGTAGGAGAGAGATGAAGAAGAGATAGAGAGCGAGAGAGAGAGAGCGAGAGAGCGAAAGAGAGGGGGAGAGGGAGAGAGAGGAGGGAGAGAGAAGAAGAGAGAAGGAGAGAGAAGGAGAGAGAGGGAGAGAGTGAGTGAGAGAGAGAGAGAGAAGAGAGAGGGAGAGAAGAGAGGGAGAGAGAGAGGGGAGAGAGAGAGGGACGGAGAGAGAGAGAGAGAGAGGGGAGAGAGGGAGAGAGAGAGAGAGGGAGGGAGGGAGGGAGAGAGAGAGAGAGGGGGAGAGAGGGGTCCGGTCGTGACTCCAGACTGAAGTGTTTTCCTGCTCGGAGCGCGGAGGAGTGACAGGATCCTCTCGGCGAGCTCTGGTGTATAATGGATGCTTCGTTCTCGTGATGCTAATAACCCAGTATGTCTCATTAAGGACGAGTGCGCGCAACAGAAAACTCCCCAGTGCGCAGGGAAGGCCACGCGCGGTTCGTTTGTCGTATTCTTTCTCCTGGAGACGGGGCAGCTGTGTGATCAGGAGTGTAGGCGGGAGTGGATGGGGGAGACGGGAGGGGGGAGGCACATTCCCAGCTGAAGCACTCCCTGGTCCACAAGTTGCCCCTGTACCCCCCCCCTATTGGGGCTAAGCCTCTGATATTAAGCAACGCTAGATAATTCCCCAGTGCGTGCTCAAAGTGGGTAATATTTCCTGTGCTACCTTCGGAGCACATTTTACACTGGAGATTGAAATGTTCTGTTTCCCGGAATTTCTTTTTTTTTTTTTTTAAACGCCCCCGCGCACTGAGCGGAACGGGTGACCCCGAGGGCACGGGCGGCCACGTGACCGGCGTGCGCCCCGGTGGAGAGCAGCACGCTCCTGCCTTTTCGGTAAAGGTAAAAGGGCGGGCGCGGCCGCCGCCCTTTACCAAATGCCTTTTCTCTCCGGGGCCGTGGGAGGAGGCCGCCCGAGGCCGATGGCGATGGCGACGGGGGCCGGTGGCCGAGCGGAGCGGGGGGAATTTTAACGACGCGCGCCTCTCAACCGCCCCGAATGTCACATTTTCGGTGACATTTTTAAGGTGAAGGAGAACGGGGGGGGAGACTTCCTGGATGGGGAAACGTGTCGCCGGGGCAGTTCGGCTTCGTCCGTCGATAGGTCACAGCCCCCCCCCCCCGGGCAGAATCCGTTCTAAATTGGGCAGTTTCTTTTTCAGGGATGGGGGTGGGGGGTGGGGGGTGGGGGGGGCTGTGGCTCTCGGGTAAATAAATATCATTCTCGACCGGGCGCCTTGTTTGCTGCGGGCGCCCGGCGTCCGTCCTTAATGGCTCATTCTGCCACTTAATTGGAAACTTGCTGCCATGGCTGGCTGCAGAAGTAATTGGCTGTCTGCGGTGAGGGTGTTGCAGGCATGTAACGCAATCGAGAGAGAGAGAGAGCACGTGGGAGGGAGAGTGGGAGAGAGACAGACAGACAGACCGACAGACAGACGGACAGACCGCCTCTGCTTCCAGAGTGTGCAGATGGAGACTGGCTGGGATGTTTTCGGGGGGTTAGCCGGCGTCCGTGGTCACCGGGCTCCGCTTCTTTGAAGTGGAGGAGATCCGTGGTTTCCGTGAAACGGGATTACGTCGGCATTAGAATCCTTCGCCAGGCCGGTCTCAAAGCGAACGGCTGAGGAACGCATCCCAACCGCGGCTAATCATCCTTCCTTCAGATAGAACCTGTCCAGTTCTCCATTGGGCCGCCTGTACATTGACACGGACCGCTTATTTCTGTTGTCTTTCCTAAAATTAGGTAGCTGTTGTTGAAATTCAGACGGCCTGTTTGACAGACGCCGAAGCTATCTGCTCTCCGCGTCGTTGTCTCCAGGGAGAAGTGGCGGGGAGGCGAAGCCATGCAAATGAGACTCCTTCAGTTCTGCATAGCTGATTGGCTTCTTAAGTGGCTCTTTCTAATCTGATATCCTTTGAATCTTTTTTTTTTGTTTTTTTTTGTTCGCTTTCCGTCCCCGAAACGTTTAGCAGAAAAGATTTAATCTTCCCCGCAGATAATTCGATTCCGTTTTGAGTGCGTAAACGCCGCTCTTGTTTTTTTTTAGGTAACGCCGTCCGGTTTGTTCTTTTTCTCCTGCGTTCTGCGAGGGCCGCGCCGATTAATCCCCAACGATTTCGCGGGGGACCGCAAAAAAAAAACGCGTTCGCGGTCGGCGCGGCGCGTTCGCCTCCGGGTTACGGCGGTAGGCCCGGCGGACGCGAGCGGGATCGTCTCGGGGGTTTTCGCTCTGCCTGAGAGAACCCTCGCCCTTGGAGAACCGGGCCGTTGCCCGGGGATTCTTCCGTTGTCGCCGCTTAACGTTATGCCCGTTTTCAGAACGGAGATTCAGAGCAGCGTCCGCTCGCGCTCTGTTTTCAGACGCCTTTCGCCGGCGAACCTGACCGATAGCTGCAGGTTGGCGGCGGCGGCGCTTCCGTTGCTGCGGAACAGATTCCGAGGCTCTGATTTGCTCCCTGTGCGGAAGCGCGGCTTGGCCTCCGCGGAACTCTTTGAAGGGCAACGATTGGTCCATCATGGCTGTGGAAACTGAAGAAACGATTGGCTCGCTGTTGGTCGAACCCCAGAGTAGGGAAGCTGCCCGTCTCGCGGCTGACTGATGCGGCGGGGTGCGTTGCTCAGGCACGCTTTCCCCGTGATCAGAAAGACAGCTTTGCTATCTTCAGCTTTTCGTGGCTGCTTCGCCACGGTGTGTTCGGTGGTTCTGGTCTCGCCGGACCCCGCCTCTGATGCTAAGTTTGTCCTCCGTCGCTGTCGATTCCCCAGTTCCCAAACTGCATATGTTACGGAGAGAGAGCGCAACGCCCTCGTCAGCCAGTAGGTGGCGCAGTGGTGCCCAACCAACCCGGAGAGCTGACGCGCGTCTCAGGTTTGAGGCCTTGCCAGCCCGTTATCTCCGAGAAGGCACGCGTCCGTAATACGTGCGGCAGACTGTGCCTTGCGGACCCTGCTTTAAACCCCCCCCCCCCCCCCACCGCAGAGTGAAACAGTGTGTCGAAGGCTTCAGAGTTAGAGTCATCCGAGGCCCGGCAGAGAGGCTCGCGCTGGTCCTGCCTGTGTTGGGACGCTGGCGGGGTCTCGGAGGGGAGGCTCGGGGGACCCGTGTGATTAAGCGGACGATAAACGTGTATTTTACGGCGCCGTCCTAGCCGCCGCCCAGCGGGGCCGTTAAAGCCGAATCGGGCGCCCCGCGCCGAGAATGATTTCCACCCTCTCTCTCTCTCCCCCTTTTTTGTTCCCGTACCAAAAAAATTTTGTTCTCCAGACGGTGACAAGATGTTGGTTCCTGGAACCCTGCTCGGGCCCCTCTCTCTCCGGCTAGCGCCGCGGCGGAAGCGCGTTCTTCCGCAGAGCGCAGAGAGTCTCCCCCGTCGGCTCTGTTTCTCTGACTGTTGACTGCAGACGGCCTCCCCTTCCTTCAGCGGTCCCGGGCCCGCTCCCTCCCGGGGGTAATCAAAGCGGGCGGCTCGGCGGCGTCCTCGTCGGGGGGGGGGGCGTGCGTTTTCGCAAACCGGAGGGTTGCGAGTTCAAAGCCGAGACGGGGCTCTGCTGAGCACGCAGAACGCGTGGAGCTAACGGAATCTGCCGTAATGCGATTCCTTTAATAGGCTTTTGCGGCGTTTAATAACGTGCCTCATTTGTGTTGCGGTTGTGTGTTTTGTCCCTGGGGGGTTTCCGTAGATCCCTGTTATTATCGTGCGCTGCAGAGGCGATGTGAATGCCTAACGAGGGGGGGGGGAATTCGCCCAGGGTTTGCCCTCCAGCGCTCTCCCCCTCTCTCTCTCTCTCTCTCCCTCTCTCCGGAGTCGTGATTTCGGCTGCGGTCTGACCTTTCCCGCCCTCTGCGGTCTGGAGCTACTGGCTGCGCCGCGATGCTAGCCGGGCCGGGTGGCCGCGGCTCCCGTTCGGTCAAACGCGCGGAAGTCTCGTTTGCATTTTTCTTTTCGGACCGGTCTTCTGTTTGGACCGGTCCGAAAGGCCGGGCGACCTTCGTTTGAGTCGTACCGCGCGCGGTAGCTATTTCCTCACGGGAAAGTCGAGGTCTAAGCTGCACCAGTGCCAATTGTGCCTCTTCTTCAGACGGATGGTTCGGCACTCTGATCACTTTGTTTTGACCTTGTTGTTAATGTGTAGAGTAGAAGGAAAGTTTTACCACCTAGTTTATGTCACTTTTTTCAAGTATTCCCATTTTGAATGCTTTTTTTTCCTTTTAGAAAAACACACTTGCAAGAGAAAGTAAAGGCAATACTAGCGGACCATTTAAAGAACACACACCTCATGTAGTGTAGTTGAACCTGTGACCCACCTAATGAGCATTTCCATTATCCACCTTAATATATTGTAGTTTGACATACAAAGCAAAGGTTTTGGGACTGACAGTTTTTTTTGTTTTGGCTCTGAACTCCAAGCACATTGGATTTAGCTGTAATTCCTACACAGATCACCCAATAGGGTAATGTACATACCCTCAAATTAAAGTGGACAGTCTTTAACCTCATATTCATTGTTTCATTTCAAATCCAATGCGCTGGAGTACATAGCCAAAGCAACAAAAAAAAAAAAAAAGCATTGTGTCACTGTCCCAGTTGTTTTGCATTTAACTATATGTTCAAATAAGGGGTTATTGCGGCATTTGATTTGACTGGTATGAAGTTGTTTTACACCCCTAGGCCTCGTTCAGTTCTCTTCTCTGATTTGTTGAGGTGCTGTTGATTTCCTATAACCTGCATTAGGATCATAATGCAGGCTGTGAAGCAAGCTAAAGTGGCATTATCGCAGTTCCAAATGAACACGCAGGTGCTTTCAGCAGTTAAGTTCGATTAAACCTTCTGTTTCTAGCGGTTCGTAACGGCAGCCGTTCCCCATGCCGCTATTGCAGTTTGTTTCCCTGCAGCTGCGCATCTGGTCGCGGTTTCTCTCTAGAGCGAGCGCTCCTCACGCGCTGCCTTGCCGCCAGCCCCGCCGCCAGTCCCGCGTGGGCCCAAAGCTCTGCCCCAGCCCTCAGACCAGGCACCGCTGTGGGCAGCCGGCACGGGGCCGGCGCTTCCGGAACACTCTTTGACCCCGGGGGTGCGGTTTTCTCTCCGCAGGTTTCCAAGAAGGTCGCCGACCTCATCCTGGAGAAGCAGCCCTCCTACGTCAAGGTAAGCGCGCCGTCAGAAGCGGACTTTCACTCGCCTTTTCAGAAGCTGAATGTCTGACACCCGTTCCGAACGTCTTCCCCTCACAGCAGCGGCGAAGCCCCAAAGCACGCGGCGCACGAACGCAAAGAGAATTCTCTCTCTGATTCCCGCGGGGTCGGTTTGCGCGAGAAGTTTTGCGAAAGGCGACTCTGTTTTGTGATGGCCTTGAAAGTGTGTTTAGATGAGCATAATAGCATAATATCATAATATCATAATATAAGAGCATAATATCTGCTTAAGATGAGCAGATAACTGGCCTTAGGCAAATCAGTCTTTTTAGTTGGCCTGACGATGTCCCAGCTCACGTGTAACGCCTAACAGTGTCATTGTGATATCAGAAATATTCGGAAGTGATTCCTGTTCGCGCGAGCTCGTGGAAGTCGAGCGCCGGTTTGCCGGTAGCGCGCACTGCCGTGGGACGGCGGGGGCTCTACCCATTATCTGGGACGGTCACGTTCTGTTTTCCGGATCAAAGTGGAGGCAGAAGAAAGCCGGTTACCTCTCCCCCTCTCTCCACAAACTCCCAGCAGCGCTTCCTCTGATCCATAATGGGGTCCCTCTCAACTAGAGATTTTTTTTATTTTTTATTTTTTATTTTTTTTTGGAACTTAGCCTTTGGTGGAAAGCCTTTGATCAGGCGCGGGCGGTGCTCTTAATCGTGGAAATCCGGTCTTTTAAAAACTCGATTGGATGGCGGTTAACTCCTGTCTGACCGACCTGTCCTGATTGGTCGCGCTGCGGGGGACCCTGGGGGGCCCGTGTGGTTTTGCAGGTGCGTGAGGCCTGGGGTGGGGGGGGGGGGCGGCTAGCTTCCGCTGCGCTGCTGCGCTCTCCCTGCGTTATCAGCCCAGCTCTCCCTGCCTGCTGCCCGCACTGCTGCCTGTGTGCGGAAGGGGCTGCTGGTAATTAGCCTCCCCCCTCCCCCGGGAGTGCAGCCGCTCCGCTACATTTCGCGCAGGACTGAACATCAGTATGAGGGTTTGCGCATTACCTGTGAGGAGCAGGAGGAGGTTTATTTTATTGTTTCCCTTACCAGTATTGTTGTAATGTTCTTTAGTCAAAATGTTTGCGGTACTTTTTTTATTTTTATTTAAAACTAGCTGCATGTAAATGATTTGGCAGAATTCACTGTATGTATTTGGTGTCAATAAAGCGTATTGAATTAAAACGGAAGGAGAAGAAAAGATACGTGTCCTGGATGCGGAGAAACCAAGGGCAGCCATCACCTGCAGATTTAAAGCGCGCTGCCTTCGGGAGAGTTACGCACAGCCTCTCTCCAAAGACCGCGTTACGGTTTCTCAAAGTGTCAAGCAGGCAGGACGACTAATTGCCTTTCAGCGAACAAGACAGTATTTATTTATTTATTTATGTATTTATTTATATATTTACCGTTTTACCGGGAGCAGATAACGGCACACGCCTCGGCCGTTTTTATTGGCCCGACGTCGTTCGGGGGGGCCGGGGGGTTAAGAGAGTAAGAATTGAATTCTCAAATTAGAAAGAGACTGCAATATCTCTGGGTCGGTGGCCCGCAACAGTGACGCTGTAATTGAGCCATCTATCAGCCCACAACCGAAGACTGTAAAATATAAATAAATAAAATAAAATGGAATAAAATAAAAATGCGGGCCCCGGATCCGGACCTCTGTTTTCGATTATTAGCGCCCCCTGGCTTCGTTTGTTAGTTGCGGCCGCGGTGTCAGAAATCGGCGGGACCTCGTTGTTTCCGCGGCGAACTCGTCCGCCGGCGGCGTGGCCGCGCTGCTCGCGCTCGCGGTTACGACGATGACTCCGGCGGTCGTCCGCTCGTACCGTCGCCATAGGGGGGCGTCCGCCGCCGGCGTGGCCGTTCCTCATTGGACGTATTGCATTCGGACCCCGCCCACTGCGGTTCCAGTGCTGAGGATGCCGGTGCGTATAGCATGCAGGGGTCACGCTGCTGCAGTGAATACATTAGCACCAAACGGTCTCCTGCGACTGAACATGGCGGTGACCTTGGTGGAGACATCGCGGTGACCTTGCTTGGTGCCTCAGAAACGCAGCCCATCGCCAATAAGCTGTAAAAGCTGCCACTTCTCTCAGCGGGCTTAATTGCCGGCATGGCGTTCTGTCTCGCGGTTGAACTGCTGTTGACAAGGTTTAACACTGGAGCCGAAAACGGTCGAGACCATTCCGATGCTCGCTAATTGTCCTAAGTAGGAAACAGGCTGTACTTCATTAAATTTTGCTTTGTCACTGTTCTTTGTGACTTAGAAAAAAAAATCCATTGCCCAGAACACAGACAATGCGTAAGTCTGCCCAAATACTGCTTTTGACGCGGTGTTCTTCAAAAATGGACCTTCTGTGCAATCGTGGGCAGTCTGTGAATTTGTAGCCCTGGGGTAACCCTTTTGCTACGCACAGTATGTCTGCTAATGCCTTGTCCGCACAAATGTTTGGTGAGTATTGAATTTTTTGTGTGACTTCAAATTGTAGTCATTGTGCGCGTGTGATTCCTGGCTGGTTCTGATCTCGGTTTTTGCGTGCTCCCGGTCGGCAGAAGTATTCGGACCGCGGGAGGTGCGTTTGAAGGTCAGCCGCTGTTCACAGGAGTGCGGTGGGAGTGGAGTGGAGGAGGCAGGCCAGCTCCAGCAAGCTCAGGCCTGCCGCTGAAATGGCACCACGGCAGATTATTATTATTAGTTTTATAATTAGCCGTTATTGTGCTCTTTCATACACACACTCAGCGCTCCCTGTAGATTTTCACTAAGCATCTTGGCTCTCTGCCCGATCCAGCTGTTAGCAAACTCAAGGCCAAATTATTATGGGTTTCATCCGTTGGGATTGCTACAAAGTGGGGGGGGAAATGTTAGCTTGCGCTGGAGAGCAGGTCAGAAGAGGAGAGAGCGTTCTGGGTTTTAGGAGTGAGAAGGCTCTTTGCTCTTTTACAGGGTTGCTATGCCTTGTGTACACTACAGGACATTACAAAAACCATGTCTCTTGTAAAAAAAAAAAAATAGCTGATATTTCCATTATAGGAAAGCTCACACTAGTTACTTGTAGTCACAGGCCTTGGTCACAGGGGGGTCACCACTTGAGCCTCGCCTGAAGAGTAAATAAAATCAAATCAGCTTGATATTCTTGCAGGAGTCGCAGACGAGTGTAAGGCCGCATGGGGAGAGCCGCCATCGTGTCGCAAATTGAACGGCGGTCGGAGGCGGGCGCGTGCGGTGATCACACAAAGACCGGGCCTTTTCCCAGGGTTTTTGTCCAGATCTTGAAAACCGATAAATGTGACAGTGACTTAAAAATCCCCTAAAATCCGCGTTTGGCCGCCGCGTGTCCTGTTCCGAACGTCGGCTTTTGTTTGGCCGCGAGCAGAGTGAGGACGGTTCTCTGTGAACTCTCCTCGCCCCCGCGTCGGCGAGTTCGGTACGTGGTCAGGGGAAACGGCGCTCTAATCCGCCGTCTGGTATTCAGACCGCGGCGGCGGCGACCGCGGCAGGGCACTCGCCGGTCCTCCGCGGGCGGAAGAGCTCTTCTGGGGCGGGGGTTATCGCCGGGGCCCCAGCTGGTGTCGGCGGTGCTGTCCCCCCCCCCCCCTGATACGGGCTCAGCTCGTTTCGAAGATGTCGCCGCGCTGCCTGCCAGACGGAGTCCGGGTGATGAAGAAAGGAAAAATGTTCTCACCCCTCGTCGCGACGCTTCTCGATAATTAAGCTCGCCGTTGCTACGCGCGCGGGAGGGCGACAGCTCAACCGAGCGTTTCCCGTTTTCAAGTTTTCACGAAACTCACAACGGGATTTTCAGGGGCGTGGCAAGAGCACGTCGCCTGTTATTCCCTTAACGTGACGCGGTTACGATGTCCTCTTTGTGAAGGCAGTGTCTCTGTTCAGGTTGGCTTCACGCATTACCTCAGAACAGCAGACCCTTTATAACAGTGGTGTCAAACTCGTGCCATGGAGGGCCGTGTGTATGCAGGTTTTCATTCCAGCCTCAGATCTTGATTATATAATTAGTTAAATTATTTGCTGAATTAGGGATGCAGGTTTGTGCACAATGGTGACCCGACGTCTATGGTGACCCGCATTGTCTAAATAAAAATTTTCTTATATTCTGTGCTTCAATGCAGTTAAACGCATATGGCTGAATGAGTAATTGGACTCAATTAAGGCAGCATTAATTGGTTGGAATGAAAACCTGCATACACACGGCCCTCCATGGCACGAGTTTGACACCACTGCCTTAACGTGACGCGGTTACGATGTCCTCTTTGTGAAGGCAGTATCTTTATTCAGGTTGGCTTCACGCATTACCTCAGGACAGCAGGCGCTTTATAATAAAGAAACAGCAAAGACGGGGCTAACAGGCCGGCGTTGTACAGAAGCGAGCGTTTCTCTGAGCTCAAGCGGGCGTCATCTTTGTATTTCTTGTGTGAAAACGAGCAAACGGAAAACAAACTGCGCCTGATGAACAGACTCCCTTTTTCGTGTTTTCTTTGCGACCAGAGCGACATATTGCTTCTGGCATCCTGGGTGCGGGACTCGGTCTGTGACTACAGGATCGAGTCTTTAAAAGGTCTTTACAAAATGACTTTTTTTGCGCAACGGTGGGCAAACTGAGTTTGTAGCCTTTCGCGGTAGGCCTGTGGCCATGCCCGTCATACCTGCCAATGGCCTTCTTCACAAGTAAGTATTTGTTGTGTGCTGAATGTTTTAGCCATTTGAAGTCTGTTGCGCATTACCCATTATTTAAATGGCCAGTGGGATTTAGCATCTCAACACTTTTACAGCTATTATGTTTTATTGCCTATAAATTATAAATTTAAATCATGAAACTTTAATTACTTCTTTACCACTACTTTAACAGGTTGCAGTTATTATTATTATTATTATTATTATGATGAACAGTACTACTTGTACCACTGCTAGTAATAATGGTTATATTAATAATAAAAAGAAGATGAATGAGATAATTAGTGACACAGTGATGATAATTAGCCATCGTTTGCTAATATATGCTACAGGCATAGCCGGTTACGTATAGTGCTTTTTGAGTAGCTGTGAATTAATTACCCTTCGCATCTCTGTGTCACATGTACCGCGTGGCACCGTGTGTGTTGAATACGTACCCTTTGATTACGAAATGCGATGGATTTTGAAAAGACCGCACTCTTTTCAGGAGCTGGAGCGGGTGACTTCTTTGCAGACCAACCTGCAGCTGGCGGCGGTGATCTGCACCAACGCGAGAAGGTGAGCGCGTGAGAAAAATACGAAGAAATACGCCGTGTTCAAAACCAGTTCCCTCTATGATAGCAGTGATGTGCTCTTAGGCGCGGTGAATGATTTGAAAGTCAAATAAGAGTATGTGTGCACATGTATGCTATTTTGTTTGAAGAGCTGTACATACAGTATGGTCTGAATGACAGATTGGGTTGCCATGTTTGTTGCTATGATGCTACGAGGCTGAAAGACATACTGCAGCACCGGGGGCTTGACAGTGCGTGCCGCTCAGTGCTCAGCGTTTAAGGCTTCTGTCGCGCTCTACCCCCCCTCAGACAGCTGAGTCTGGCAAAGGAGGGTTTCACCGGAGCCAGCCTGGGGCTCCTGGCCAATCAGAGGAGGAGGCAGCTGCTGACGGGCCTGCTGAAATCGCTGAGGACCATAAAGACCCTGGTACCGCCTCCCTGTTCGCCAGACACGATGAGAGCACCAATTTCCCGCCGTCACCCAGCTCGCGCGACGGCGGCTGTCAGCGCTGTCTGTCACCGCTGTCTGTCACCGCTGTCTGTCACCGCTGTCTGTCGCCGCTGGCAGCGTGCCATGTGTGTTTCATACCTGATACGCCGTACCGTTTTTATGTGTGAAGCGGCTTTACGGATGACATACATACTGTGATATTTGCAGGTCAGGCTGACATTTAACATTAAATGGTAAATTAGCATTTTTATATAGCGCTTTTATCCGAAGCGCTTTACAATTGATGCTTCTCATTCATCCATTCACGCACTCACCAACGGTGAAAGGCTGCCATGCAAGGTACCAGTCAGCTTGTTTGGGAGCAATTAGGGGTTAGGTGTCTTGCTCAGGGACACTTCGACACGCCCAGGGCGGGGCATCGAACCGGCAACCCCTCCGACTGCCAGACAACCGCTCTTACCTCCTGAGCTATGTCGCGTCAGCGTCATAGCGATTTCCTCACCTGGCTCTAAACTGCGCTCTCGATGGTGCGGTGCGTTATTTGCGTTTATAATGGAGTGTAGGGCTGCGAGTCGAAATTTGAATATTCCTCCCGATGCGGGAAGAAAAAAAATCCAATTGTTTAAATTTTTATTGTACGTGCGCGCTGAAAATCTAACGATGTTCCGCGTTTGAGAAACGTAATCTCCCGTGCCGAACGACCCCTTTATCGCCGCCGAACGGCCCATCGGGTTTTTGAATCGCGGCTGATTAGGGTTCCGCAGAAAGAGAGCGGATGATGCGCGGAACCAATCATCGCTCGTTGACCGGGATCCTCCAGTGTAGAGAAAGAGAGCGTTTCTCAGCTAGCGAAAAGAAATGCCTCCGCTTTCCAGAAGAGCGCTTTCTTTCTTCCGGTAGGGCGCGTTGTCAATAAAAAAAATTGTAGAGCTCCACTCTAACCTCTTAAGTGGATCGTCTTGTGTTTTTGGGAAATGATCTCTGAAAGGACTGAGCGAACAGAGCCTGCGAAACTGAAACAGAAATGTTTTTCATCAGGATGAAGCCCTGGTCATTCTTACAGAACGCTGTGGTTAAAATAAAATTTGTCGTTCGGTTAAAATACACGATCTTGACATGTCATTACAGTTCAGCTTTGTTTTTGTTACTTCAGATCTTTGTTACAAACAGCAATGCTGTCGGTTAATTGGCTGAATAGCAGAGGGGGCGTGAATTAAAGACGGCCTCTGAGAATCAGGCTAATTTTTTGTGCTGACTCACCCAGGCCTATTGCATCTGTAGAAAGTTCTGTTCTCAGTGCTGCTTCCGGGCATCTTGTGTGATCTCGATGTCTGGGTTCTGAAACGGATGTCTTAATAACCCTGCATTGTGGTTACACCACTTGAGGACAATTTAATGAAATGCAATTTAACAGAAAAAAATTTGCTTTTGGTTTTCTAGAAATGAAAATCCGCTCTACGCTGTAAAAAAAAATCTCCTTTTTTGTAATGCTTCCCTTTAATGCTTAATTTGTTATTATCGGATTGAGCGGAGGATGTGTATTGATTGCATAATAACTTTGCAAACAATTATTGCTGAAATTCTCTTTTTTCTTGTTTTTCAGCAAAGGACTGATGTGAGATTGAGCGAAATGTTGGAGGTAGGTGCAGCGGTGGAAAATAAAATCCAATCTTGCAGTCGTACCGGTCGCACAATTCAGAAGATGTAACCGGTGACAAATCATTCCCGTTACACAGACTGGAGCCATTCTTTCAAGTGCTCTCAAGTGTTGTGTGCTCAATGCAGTCACAGTAAATTACTTTCACTTTGTTTGGCCAGTGGAATCAGATGTAGTGCATGCCTGATGTATTTTTATGAGCGCGTCCGATGCATTTGCTATCATTTTGTCTGTGTCAGTGACCTCAGTTATTTTGGCAGGTTTTAGCATCACTGCATTTGGTGCGATAAAAAAAAAAAAAGAAAGAAAAAAAAGAATGCCTTTGACCTGAGTCTTGCTGGATTTTGCAGGAGGAAGATTATCCAGGTGCGATACAGTTGTGCTTGGAATGCCAAAAAGCCGCCAGCACGTTCAAACACTATAGCTGCATAAGGTATGTGAAGCGCCCTGTGGGAGTCAGAATGCTTGCAGAAGCTTACTGTCTCTTTTCCTCTTTTGTGTGCCGGTAGCCCTAGCAACAGCGGGAATTTGTTGGTGACATAGGAGAGAGCGAGGCCTCTTGAATTCCAAAATGAGCCGAGTTACGGCCCGCTCCCTGATTTGAAGTCGGTTTTCCCATGTGCCAATCAAACTCCCTTTGTTGTAGGGCGAAGGATTTTGATTGGCCCGTGGAAGTGATTGACAGCAGAACCCTGACTGCCTATCAGGGGTTTGGTAAAGCGACGTGTTCCCGGTCTCGGCTCGGCTCGGCTCAGGCGGTCGGCGGACGCGACGGTTCGGATCCCGTCTTCGCGCGGCAGTGGGCGTGGCCTGCTTTTTGCGCGAGGGGACCCGGCGGCGCTCCCGACAGCGCTTTCTCAGCGCTCTGAGCGCCGCGCGTGGGAAGCCCCCCCCCCCCAGGCGCTGGTTCTCCCGGGCGCGCTCCATTGAGACAGCCGGCGGCTGATGAATTGGAGGTTGGAGCTCCAGCGGTTTTAATTTAAAGCCTCGCCGCGCCGCCCAGCCCCCGCCGCCGGGCCCCCGGAACGCCGTCCTCGCCAGCGCTGCGTTTTTAGACTGACGTTCTCGCCCCCCCCCAAGGCTCACCAGCTCCACTCGTAGTCCTCTAGCGCGGGCTGTAGAAAGAGGGGCGCGGAGCGTCGGTCGCCCGGGGCGACGCCGTCGCGCGCTGACGGTGACTCTCGCCCGCTGCGCGCCGACGGGTCGATGAGGCTTTGAATCCGGCTAATGGGCCGCTCTTGTTTTCTTCAGGGGCCCGCCCCCGAGGGGAGGGGCCGGGGGACGCGCTTCCTGGTAATGCTCTCGGTAAATGACGCCGGCCGGTGCTCCCGGCCCCGGCGGCTATCGATTGGGCGAGCTATTACCGGCCGCTGCAGCCGCCGCGCGCAGACTGATTGGCCAGGCTTATCGCTGCTTACAGAGATGTCCTTGCTCGTTGGGGATTAAGTGGGGGGGGGGATGTAATCACTCAAACCATAGTTTAGTCCAGGGTTGTCAAACTCCACTCCTGGAGGGCCGCAGCATCTGCTGCTTTTTGGTGCATTTCAGCAGGAGTGATTCATTTCAGTCATTGATTGGCTTAAAGAGACCGCACCCCTTGTTCCCAAGGCCTTAATTGGCTGCTAATTGAAAGGAAATCACGAATACCCGCAGACACTGTGTGGCCCCTCCAGGACTAGAGGTTGACACCCCTGGTTTAGTCCGTAACTCAACCCAAGGGCCACATTTTAAGCAAAGCGATGTGTTCTTTAAATCCTTTAAATATTTCAGATTTATTCAGCGGCTGTCGGGTTGTAGATCTTGTTTTTCAGCATGTGCTCTGCTGCGACCACACAGTCTGTACACTCTACCGTGTCCGTGTCCGTGTCAATGTCCACACTTATGTCACTGGTATGTTTTCTAAGCGTCTGAACGTCCGGGATGGATCACAGTCTGGATCAGAGTTGTGATCCTGTGGATTATCAGCGACAGTTAAAGTAACTGCGCTGTTTTCCGAGTTTCACGATGACAGCGTTGGACCTGCTCTCATATTCCCGCGAACGTTCGCGTGAATCGGTCAAAACTAGGAGCACGGAGCGATACTGCGGTTCGGCGGAGCGGCTTCCTCGGTCAGCCAACGGAAACATTTCCAGAATTTTCTCTGAAAGGCCGCATTAGGAGGCGTATAAAAAACGGCTGGGTCCTCTGCGGTGCGCGCGTGTGTCTTACGGCCGAGGTTGAGCGCTTGTCGCCGTGGAGCTTTGCCACGTTCACCTTGAGTCTCTGCAGCCGTAACCTCCGCTCTCATCGCTGTGGGTGCGCCGCGAAATGGCGCCTCTCCCTTTAAGCTCCGATTCGGCGGTGGAGGAGGATCTCTGCTCTGAAGTCTTTGGTTGTCTCAGCCGGGGTGCGGAGTCTCGGGGGGGGGAAGCGTGGATCCCGGGATTAGGCACGTTCAGGGACGGTGCCGGCGAAGCCTGCCTTTCCCCGCCGACCCAGGGGAGAGGAATCGGGTACCAGTTATCTCCGGCAGCTATTCAAAGGACAGGCAGAAATTCGCCTCCTCTTCCTCACTAAGATGAAATAACCACGCTTTTGCATGGATCCTGGATCGGTTGCCCCATTATATATTATTGCGATGATGTATTATTTTTCAGTTATTCGCGTTTGCGTGTGGAAGTCTGTGGCCCCGTCCGTGAGTGAGTGGACTGAACCGGCGGCGTGGGGTAATTATTCGGGGCTTCGCTGCAGGCGGGACGCGAGGGAGGGTCGGCGAGGGGATCTCTCGGCGCGCTGCGGAGACGCCGCGCTGTTCGGCGCCGCCCCGCCGCACGGAGCGAGGGCTCGGGGCGCTTTAATTACGCTCCGGCGCCCGCCGCTGAGTGCCGCTGATTGGGGGGGTGGCCTCGGACAGCTGCGGGGCGTTCGGCTGGGGGGGGGGGGCACGAGCGCGTTTCGGGGATCCCGGGCCCGCCGTTCCCGCCGTTCCTCGGGTAATTACGTCCCCCGCCGAGCGCCGCCTCCTCAAATCGATTCCGAGCGGGGGGGGGGGCGGCCGTGCCCTCGAATGAAAGGACGGGCGTCGCCGGTGACTCTTGCCAATTACGCCTTCGAGAGAGGAGAGGGGACGTATCCTCCTCACGGGCGAGCTCCAGACCCGCGGGCCCCCGCTTATCCCTCCCCTCTTTGAAACTGCGGTGTGGGGGAGGGGGGCCAGGCTTTGTGAGGGTTTGTTCCTGCAGTATATACGTGAAGTGCTGTAAGGCAAACAAGCCCAGCACAGGTCGATAAGCCCACAAAACAAAACCTGATTTCTCTGCTCTGCTTTTCCTGATTTCTATCCTCACCTGCTCTGGGTTTCCTGATTTCTCTCCTCACATGCTCTGCTTTTCCTGATTTCTATCCTCACATGCTCTGCTTTTCCTGATTTCTATCCTCACCTGCTCTGCTTTTCCTGATTTCTCTCCTCACCTGCTCTGCTTTTCCTGTTGCCATTGCTGCTTCTCCACACTATGCTTGACCTTCCTATTCCTCTATTCCTTGGACAACGTCCTGGTCCTGTTAAATATGGAGAAGCAGCTGTACCGTTCAGGAAACACGTGCTTGAATTCGCACGGCTTTTCAACGGTGACCGATTTTCATTCAGCGTTCGTCCTGACTGTTCAGAAAAAGAACGAGCGTAACGAAGACAGGCAGAGTGAAAACTGCCCGTAAAAATCATGCAGTAATTATCATTTTATAATTTTCTTTTTTTTGCAACTAAGTCTAAAAGCCGCACTTGCGTCGACGCTCGCTCGTAATGGTGATCTCAGCACGTGTAAATCAGAGTCGTTTAAAGCCCCCCGGGGCGATTTTCTCCCCCGTCTCCCGGGTTCTTCGGATCGGCGGCGGCGGCGTCACGTGACCCGCGGGACGACCCGACCCCGCGGCGCTCCGGCTGCGCCCCCCCCCCCCCCGTGACCGGTGACTCAGCGCGTCTCTCTCTCCGCCCCCGCAGCTGCTCCAGAGCTCGCTCGGCCCTGTTAATGACCTCCCTTTTCTCCGCTCGTTTGAGATGCGCTCCAAGGGACCGGGCCAGATGCGGGAACCGCCGCGACCTCCCCGCGACCTCCACCGAAGCCCGTGGAGACGGGCCCGCTCTCGCCCGGAGTGGCCGCCGCGCTTTTTGAAATGGCCCAGCCTCTCGGTTTGATTATCCGTCTGTGTTCTCAGCGGGGGGGGGGGGAGAGGGGCCAGGTCTCGAGCGCACGTGCGGAAGGTAGCGTAGAGCGGTTTTCGTTACGATAAGCGTCGGACCCGTGGCGGAAGACATCGGTCTTAGTTTAAGAAGTCTCCCAGGGGGCCGCGGGGCCTGTGAAAGCGACGCTTTGGCGTTGTTAAATGCTGAGAGCGGCGCGTGTTTTTGAGGATTTGCGGACGTGCTCACCTTTGACCAGGGGAACCTCAGGGACCGTTAATCCAGGGAAGCTCGTGTCTGTGCTGGCACAGCAGTGCACAGGAGCCGCTGCCGCTCTGTGATGTGAACATACTGTTCCGTGCGCCTGCTTTGAAAGTTTTTTTCAGGTGTTGTGGGTGCTTACGAGAAAGTAGAAAATCAAACGGACAAGCGTCTAAAATATGTATTACGTAATAAATACTTTATTTACTCGGATTTATTCTGCCAAACAAATGCCACCAGCCAAGTTTACCACAGTGTCACCTTAAAGAACATTTTATTTTCACAAGTGGAGTGCATTCATATGATGGGGCTAATGAATTTGTGAAAAGAAAACATTATTAACGTAATATCGGGGAACCAGGGTGGGAAATTAGCACCAGCCACCAGCCAAATGCTGGTAAATCTTATCTTTGGCTTGTGGTTTATCTTTTATCTTTTTAACCACCTATCACTTGGAGGTCCTATTCTGTTCTAAATATTTAATTGTCTGGTTAAACAGTGAAATTGGCTGGTGCATTTTGGGATGCCCCATGGGAAAAAAAAGTTAGTTTTCTGCCCTGGTGAACCAAGCCCATTTAATGAATTACACTGTACTGTATAGTGGATGTGACTTAAGTCACATAGTATTTAGGCAATCTATATTGTAAGTATGCAGGCCACATAGCAGTTCAGTCCACTTAACAGTGAAATTTGTGCTTTTTACTTAGATGTCAACTGTACAGAATGAAGCTGTATATTCAAAATCTCAAGAAAAAACATTTTCAACATACAAAATTGGCAAATTACTCATGCATACAAAGCACTGTCTGTAAGTAATCTTAGCTCTGACAACTTAAACAAGCTTTATTCCAAAGTTATGCTGCCTAATGTTTAATGCCTAAATTATTTAATGTAACTTGGCCCTGTGTTTTCATCTTACCATCTGAAGAGAGTGTAGTCAAGTTTATGTGGTAGATGTTAGCTATAGGCCTAGCTAACATTAATTTAGAAACACGGCGTTTGCAAGGTAGCTACAGTAGCCTGGTTAAAAAGTGTTAAACACTAGAAATGGCACAGCGGTCAATTTGACCACTGTGACTAAGAAAGTAAACCTGGTGTCATGGCTCCCCCTTAGATAGTGAACATTCTGATATAATTTGAATATCAATATTGCATGAGGAAATAAAATTATAAACACTTACATAAATGGCCATGAACGGTCAAATGCTTGCATGTAACGTTGCTGCCAAATGACTCCCCATAGCAACCAGCTGCAGGCCCACAGAACAAGCCGGATCATTTCACTGTGAGTCATGCATAGGGTTGGGTACCAAAACACAGTAGCACTATGGCACCAGTTCCCATACGACCAGTACCTACCGTGCCGATTTGCAGATTTTGCCACTTCGTTTCGGTGTCGTCTTCACTAACCTTACACTTACTCTGTCGACTCAGTCAGCGACCGTGAGCACCGTTATCATGCTAGCTAACTTCTAACTTGGTCAAAATGCCAAAAGCGAAACTGTCTAAATGTGGCTAAAATGTATTTTACCTAAAAGGGTCCAAACAATGGGATGTGCCTTTGCAAGTAAAAAAAATAGCCTACATTCTTTATTGTCATAATCTGCTCGTTGTTTTAAAGAAGGTAGACTACTTTCTTCGGGCTCAATTTAAGCACCGTTCTGTTTCACAAGTATCATTTTAGCACAGGTATTGTCAAAATTTAAATGATATTCATCCATAGTCATGAAATGATCTTATGTGGGATTTGCACGTGAAATAATAGAGAATGCATTTCAGAAATATAAATTCGTTTTCCACAGAGATCATACAGCTGTAAAAGCAATAGTTTTGTTTTTTGGCGATTATTCATTAGCAAGCAAGCTAGGTTCCACACAAAACAAAGATGGCGACCACAAAGTTGTCAAAAGCGTGTTCTGTTGGCTGAAATAGCCTCACGTGCAATTTCTGTGTCAATTTTGCCTGTATATCTGTGTATCCTGCTATTGGCTACTTTCATCAGACTATTCTGATGAGGTGTTGTTATTGGGCAATTTGGCTAAATGTCCAATGAGGAGAATTGTTAATTGTGGGACTGGAGCATTTGTGATGACGAAATCGGCAGGAAGAAGAAGGAAAACACAAAATAATCCACATTTGGGGCTTTATCGTGTGGATGTCTGAAGTTGTATCTGAACTCTGCGTGTGAGGTCAGAAAGTACAGACTTTAATGCTCTTAAGTGCTGAGAGGCTGTGGTCATTGTGGTTATCTCTGTAGGAAAACCTTGAAAAGTGCCAAACTCTCAGTGCTGTATTATGGGGCACGCCCCGCCAAGCCTGGCTGAAGGCATAACTGCCACCCAAATATACGGACAAAAATTGTGCTCACTTTTTTACATTTCAGGTATATAGTTAAATATGTACATGCGTACATATATGACGTGTATTAACTTTAACTTTTTGTTAAGTTGGTTTTGAACTTTTTTGATCTCGTTCTGCTTTTGTTGATAAATGTGGCGTTTTTTTTTAAATAAACGGAGGGACGCTTCAATAAGGCGTGAAAGCCGGGTTTGGCATCAAAGTCGCGCGCAATCTGTTTCCCCTGTAATTGCTTTCTTTTTATCTGGAGCGAGCCGTTCATCTTTCGACGGTAATATCGCCCCGGTAACGGACCCTGATTATCTGCGCAGAAGAGCCGCTGTTTGTGGCGGTACATGGCGGCAAGTTAATTACTCCGGGACTCGCTCTCGCAGACGTCAGGCTGCGTCAGTGGGTCCTGTCCCTCGGTCCCTAAATTTCAGAGGAGAATGTTTGCGACTCGAAACGGGGGGGGGGGGGGGACCCTCAAATTCACGGATCGGCTTACGTGGATTCCTTGAATCAAAGTATCAGCCTGACTGTTTAAGGGGTAACTTGGCTGGGTTTAAAAAAAAAAAAAAAAAAAAGCAGTGGTTGTTATGCTTAGGGTTTTGAAGTTTCATCGTTGTGTTCTCGCCATCTTGAAGGAGAAGGGAGGAAACAGGCGGCGCTCCTCGGGGGACGGTGCAGATCTTCCCGCGCGCTGCCGGCAGCATGGCAATCAGAGTGGGAAGTGTCGCGTTATGTTCGGGGAGTCAGCTGAAAAACTCATTAAACCGTGATTACTTTTTTTTTTTTTTTTTCCCTCCAAAAGCGGTCCGAGGCCCAGAGCAGTCACGACGCAGCCCGCTTGCCGGCCGAGACAAAAATTTTTTGAGCGATTCGTTCGAGCGGCTTTCCGTTCCCCGAGAAATTCTGCGGGGCCCCCGTGTGTGAGTCAGCGCCTCTCGTCGTCCTCCAGTTCCTCCCTCCCCATCCCCCGCACCCCACACCCCCCCAAAAAAAAAAAACTCTAAACAAAAAAAAAAAAAAAGAATTGGCCGCAGAGGTGCGTCAGCCTCTCTGAAAATTCAAAGGTGAGGCGCCGACACACTACAGTCACCACCCCCCAAATCCCACCGCCCGCCCCCCGCCCCCCCTTAACTATTAGAGCTCAGTGGGATAAAGGCGGCGGCGTGCCGCTGGAGTCGTCCCTCGGCGGCGGGCGTCCTGCCCCCGTCGACGGCGTGCCAGGAAGAGCCGCGCTAAGAGCTCTTAATTGGGAAAACGTTGGGCCCCGGGGGGCCCCCTTGATTCCCCTCGGGGCGCCTTTCGTCGAGCTTTCGTCGACGAATTCGGTCTGATCTCCCGGCGGGGCCCGCGATGGTGACGTTCCTCCTCCTGACGGGCCGCGTCCGTTTCCCGCCGCTCGACGCCGCTCTGCGCGAGGGCGGCTGCCCGGCGGCGGTAATTCGAGGCGACGTGACGCGGTTCTTCGGGAATGAAACGACGTCGCGTCGTCTGATTCGCCGATGCGGTCGGCGAGGCGTCGCGTGGCGTCGACGTTATCGCGGCGGCGCGGTTTCCTTTCCCTCAGGCGGTTGTCCTCTCGCGGTTCTGGACGTCGCCGGTGCCGCTCGTTTGTTCTGCGGCGGGCCGGCGCGAAGCCTCGCTCAGTCTGAGCCGCGCGCCGCGGGACAGGAACGGCTGGGGGGTGGGGGGTGGGGGTCCGCGCGTTACGATCGTAAACGATCCCGTGAACTTAACGGCCGTTTCCCCGGCTTCTTGGAAAGAGCCGGCGTGCTTGTTCAGGCCACGGCGAGCGGCCCGTGAAGACCGCGCTGGCGGGGCGTTGGCGGTTTCCCCCCCGGGCTCCTGCGGCGACGCGCGTCATTTACATAATATAATACATTACGCTAAACGCCCCTCTGCTGCGTGAGGCCCGAGACTCTCCCTTTCATGTTCTCATGCATAAGAGAGGACATCATTATTCCCTCGTGTTTTTTGATGTGGGAGAGAAAATTGTGTCCCCCCTTTACCGTGGAACTGACCTTAAAACTGTGCTTTCCCTTCTTCCAGCGAATTGAATTCAAAGCTGCAGGACACTCTGGAACAAATAGAGGTATGCTTTTAGTCTTTGTTTACCGCGGGTGATCACAAACCCTGTATAATTGCGTCATTATTGCCATTATTTGGCATTAAATGGCGCCATTTGCTAGCTCATTAGATTGTTTTTGTGAAATGTATGAAGCACTGGTTTTGAAGCAGGCACTGGGAATGCATATCTATGGTGGAAAAATACCCATCAAATAAAGCAGCAAAAACTTCACGTGGACATATCATTTGAATACGACCTTATATTTCACCATGGAAATACTGTAATATTTTACCCTACCGATGCCCGACTGTTTAAAGTTTTGCCGGCAGTGACTGTTGGTTCCATCACAAATCTGGCTTGTGCCAGACAGTCAGTTTTGCGGGTAGTGCCCGTGCTCTGAATCCCAAAAGGCTCTGTCCTCCTGTGTTCACCGGAGTGGGAGCCACACTCCGCTGAGTGTAATCCCCCAAAACAATGCTGACCAGCGACCAGTAACTTGGAGTCTGGGGTGTGGTTGAGTGGGAAAGCTGAGCTCTTGGATGGTGTGTTTTTGAGCACATATTTCCAACCGTTCAAAACGGCTGGTTTTGAGCTTGTTTCAGTGTACAGACATATGAAAACCCATTTTCATGAAAACCCATTTTCATGAAGGCCCATTTTCAAGGGCCCATTAATCTAACGTGCATCACACCCCACTGATAACTGAAGCACACACTCGTTCATTTTTTTGTTTTGTAATGACCCCAGCTGCCCTTTAAAATCACGGTTAAGTTTATTCTTTTCCCCTTTCGTATCTCTTCTCTTGCAGTCAAAGATTTCTTTGTAAAAAAAAATAAAATAAAATAAAAGTGGGGAAAAAAAGTAAGTGCAGAACTGAGGACAGAAGACAAACGACCGCCATTATCTCTCCCGCTGAGCGGAGACGTGGCGAGGGAGACGACGGCGGCCCAGCGAGGAAGGCCTCCTCGTTTCTCTTCTCGCTTTTGCTCATTTTCATGTCGCTCTCTTCCGCAGGAGCAACTGGACGTGGCCTTGTCGAAGACCTGCAAGCACTTCGACGTCACCCACTACACCAAAGTCCAGCTGGCGTACACGCTGCTGGGGAAGACGCAGGTGAGTGCGTCAGCGAGCTCCCGAGCCGGGCGGTGATTCATCCTCGGGTGACGCCTTCCTGCGGGCCAAGGGAACGTTTGACCCAATCACGCCTTGATTTGGGGGGGGAGGGAGGGATGACCCCGCCCCCTTTCACCCTTTTCGTCGTGAGATGCAAAAAACGAGCGTTTCCCCTGGAGCGCTTTTCCGGGGGCGAGGTGTCGATCCGGAGAAAAAATAACTGGATTCCCGAAGTCCGGAATGTTCTTTTTTTCCGCAGAGGCCCGCTTGGTATTCCTCGCAGGTTCGTCTCCGCTGAGCTGAGCGGGGTGCACCTGCGGGGGCGACTGCGGGGGTGCGACTGAGGGGGGGGTCAGTCTGACAGACGGGGAATTGCCCTGCAGTCCCGTCGAATTTGTGTGCCTGCTGCTCGCTGTGATCAGTGTGAGCGTTTGTGTGCTCGCTGCTGGCTGTGGTCAGTGTGAGCGTTTGTGTGCTCGCTGCTGGCTGTGGTCAGTGCGTAGCGCTTGTCAGTCTGTCTCAGTGCTGGCTGTGTTTAGTGCGTAGCCTCTTAACGAACACCTCGTACGTCCACTTACTGAGCGCGCTCAGAGAGTGCTCGCCGCTTCTGTACTGCCCTCGGTATCCAGGGCCCGGAGTCCCTTGCTGCCCAATCACGATCGGGGTGGAGTGATTTGGGGAGGGGGGGGTGGGGGGTGCTTTTGGGATAGGGGGAAGAGTAGCGTTGTTATTTTCGAGGTGAGCTATTGTTGGTTTCCAGGTTAGGTCCTTGGGGATCAGGGCCTGTGGGCTGCGGGGGGATCTGAGCCTGTGGGATGCTGGGGGATCTGAGCCTGTGGGGTGCTGGGGATCTGAGCCTGTGGGCTGCGGGGGGATCTGAGCCTGTGGGATGCTGGGGGATCTGAGCCTGTGGGGTCCTGGGGGATCTGAGCCTGTGGGGGATCTGTCGGCTCACGGTCGTCACGTCTGGCCTGAGTGTTCCCGTGTCCTGACTGGTGTGGGTCAGAGCGAAGGGAGAATACTGAACATGCATTGTGCAGTTATAGCACGCTAAAGTGTGTGTGTGTGTGCGTGTGTGTGTGTGTGTGTGTATGTGTGTGTGTATGTGCACGTGGGTGTGTGTGTATGTGTGCGTGCGTGCATGCGTGCGTGCATGTGCATACGTGTGGGTGCGTGCATGTGTGCGTGTGTGTGTGTGTGCGTACGTGCTTGTGCGTGAGTCTGCATACGTGTGTGCGTGTGCGTACGTGCGTGTGCGTCAGTGTGCATTCGTGTGGGTGCGTGCATGTGTGCGTGTGTGTGTGTGTGGGTACATGCGTGGTGTGTGCGTGAGTGTGCATACGTGTGTGTGTGTGTGCGTGCGTGTGTGCGTACGTGCGTGTGCGTGCGTGTGCATACGTGCGTGTTCGCAGCAATCAGGCTGTATCTGATAAGGAGCAGGGTTGAGAAGGGGAGTATCAGGGCTGTGATGAGTGCCCGCAGGCCTACAAGTGCCTGAACAAAGACAGAAACAAAGGCTGCGCTGAGCGTTCCTGCGCTCAGTGATTCTGCTTCCGCTGTATCTGAGCCTCGCACACAGACCAGCTTCAGGAACAGCAGCTCCTGTTCGAAAAATATATGACAATGAACCAGAGAGATATCCACCTCTTACGCAGATTCTCTGTGCCAAAAACGCATTTCTTTAATTAAAATGATAAAAGATCTTTACTGTTTTAATTAACTAAGTTAATTTAATTAAAATTTCCACTTTACCCGTGCGGCCTTTTATGTTTTACAACATTCCGGTGACGGAACGAGCTTTGAATTTCAAAAAATGTTCTACCTTAGTGACATTTAACAAAGAAACCTTTTAAAAGTTCAGAGGGTAGATACGTAGAGAACAAAAAGAGTCCATTTTAATGCCCGTCCATTTTAATGCATGATCCGCGCTTGGCCCCTTCCTTTCACTGGCTCTTTTGTGCAGATATAGTTTGGGGAATGATTATTAGCTTCTGCAGAGAGAGGGCTCAGAAAAGCCCGGAAAATCCTCACAGTGCCCACGCATTTTACATTTGTATTTTAGAGCTGTAACAGGCACCTTTTTTCCAGAGCTTGCATTCTGTGTACATACAACCCATTTATCCAGCTGGGTATTTACTGGAGCTGTTCGCATTAAGTGCCTGACTCAACGGTACAGCGGCTGTGCCCTGCCTGGGAATCGAACCAGCAACCTCGGAGTTTCAAGCCCAGTTGCGCCAACGTTAAGCTGCACCACCCCTCTCTAAAACTGGGAAACAGTTCTGTCTCGGTCTAAAAAACTGGGAAACAATGACTCTTGGGTGGATTGTAAGGCACTTCCTTAAGGTATTTATTTCAAAATGTGTTGTATTTCTAAATTAGTTATTATTATTATTATTATTGTCGTTGTCATTATCATTATTGTTGTTATTATTATTTAGTATTGTAATAGCTGCTTGCGTGGGACTGTCTCTCTGCAGACCGCTATGGATCAGCTGCACATGCACTTCACCCAGGCCATCCACAACACGGTGTTCCAGGTGGTGCTGGGATACGTGGAGCTGTGCGCGGGGAACGCGGACACAAAGTTCCAGAAGATGCAGTACAAAGACCTGTGCACGGTGCGTATTACCCAACACCCCCCCAACCCCCATCACACCGTCTCCATCGCCGCGCGTGGCCCCATCACCCGCATAAAGCAGGGTGCCGTTTATTTCCGCATTATCCAGAAATGAAATCGGTTTTGGGGCCGAGGGTTAATGCACAGAAAAGATACCGCGCAATTCTCAAACGGCTGCCCTCCTCCCTCGCCGCTCGCTCCTGCAGGACAGAGAGTGTTTTTAATTATCTGTGTGCCTGCGTTTCGCTCGCCTCCCGATTAATAGGTTTTCTAAACTAGCTTACGTTGGGCCGCTCGTGGTGGAAATGCATTTCCTGCGAAGATAGCGAGCGCTCTCGCCCCGGCCGGCCCTTTTCAGCGGCCGACAGCGGTGCATTGTGGGCGAGAAGCGGTCTCGCCGCGCGGCAGGGGTAATTTATCACACTTATTCTGATGAATTGAGTCTTGAAGATGCTCGCAGTTGCTCATTGTGTTGAGCCCATTCAGAGTCGCCGCCCGAACTCATCTGCTCGTTTGCATTCACGGGCCGACGCGCCTCAGTCGAAATATCTGAGGCGTCCTCAGCGAAACCCATTTCAGCCCTTTGTCCCGCAAAGGAAAACAAACAAACAAAAAAAAAAGGTTTTATTTGAGTTGCCTGTGAAGACGATTCATCGCTCGCAGTACCTGCACTACTCGCCTTTGCCAGCAGATGGCGCACCCACTGAGGCAAGAGTTTTCTAACGCTTTGAGTTGGGTGGGGGGGGGGGGTTGGGGGGGAACTGCTCCGTGAGGACGGGAGATCGTGAGGTTCATGTTGGATCAGAGATTACCACCTGGATACCAAATGGAAAGAGCCAGACCCCGTGACCCTCTCTGGAGCCGGGTCCTCCGGGTTCCCGACGCGTGGCAGAGATCAAGGGCTCTGTGTGGTTTCTTAAGCTCGCGCCGAGCGCTCGGAGCGCGTTCTAGAATCTTCCCTTTGTTGGCGGGGGCATTACGGAGAGAAGCGCTTCTCAGAGATTCTCTGTACGTTTCCCCCCCCCTGACTCCCGCGCGCTCCTCTCCCGGGTGCAAATGAGTCAGGAAACAATCAGGGTAATTGCGGTCTTCCGCGCTTGGCGATTACGCGCCGTACGGGATCCGCGTGCAAATTGAATTAGCGGGGTAAACACGAGGAGGAGCCGCGCGGGCGCCTCCTCGCTCCTCCTCGCTCCTCCTCGCGCCCGCGGGAGCGTCGCCGCGTCTCCCCGGGCCGTCCCCGCGGCTTTTCGGCGGCGAGGCGCCGGCGTCTGATGCGGCTCTCCGGGTCGTACGGGCGCCCTTCGAGACGCTGACGTCCCCCCCTCTCAGACGTCTGATGAGACTACGGGCTCCGCGTTCGCTCTGATTGTGAAGGACTGAGGGAAGGCGGCCAATTAAAAGCAGATTAAAGGAAACTGCGTATTGTATGCTCAAGGGCAAATCAACGGGAAGTGTCCATGATATTGTTGCTCATGTCTATGTCCAGAGCTGCAGGCGTAATATTTTGATTGATTAGTTTGTTCATTAATTGTTTTGTTAATCAGTGAACAGAACGACTACAATGACTGGTCAATAACTATCCTAGGGACACAACAGAAAGCATTTAAGCCTATTTAATCTATATATATATGTACGGAGGACGGAGTGGAGCACAGTGGGTAAGGAACTGGGCTTGTAACCGAAAGGTCGCAGGTTCGATTCCCGGGTAGGACACTGCCGTTGTACCCTTGAGCAAGGTACTTAACCGAAATTGCTTCAGTATATATCCAGCTGTATAAATGGATACAATGTAAAATGCTATGTAAAAGTTGTGTAAAAGTTACATTACATTACAGGCATTTAGCAGACGCTCGCTAAATGCCTGTAATGTAATGTAACGTATATATATACTGTATATATATATATATATATATATATATACACACGTATATATGTATATATATTTAAAAAATTAGGTATAGTATATCAAAGAAAGAAGCAGTGGACGCCACATATCTTGACTAGAAAGAGTGTACATTCTATAATATTCATAATACTTCCAGTGCATCATTTTAAGTACGCTATGATGCCTGTCATGCTGAGAGCAGAGCTAATTGACGCTGTGGTTGCCGCGTAATCCACGGTAATCAAAGAGCTCATTCCTGAATCATCCGTCCGTCCAGTCGAGTAATCAAGGACCCTGTGCCCCCGCTCCTCCCCCCCGCACTCTACCTGACCAGGCCAGATTATCCCCTTCTATTCCCACACCAGTCGTACAGCTCGTTTCACCACAAAGGAAGCTCTTGAAACACTGGGCAATCAGAATCCCTGCCGATGGTGCGCCGCGCTACGCTCTGCAAAGGTGAATTACATGCAAATCGCGTCCGCTATTGTTCTGAAGTTAGCGCCGCATAGCCAAATTAAAATTCGAAAAAAAGCCCCGACGACGCAAAAAAGGTCGCGCCGTGTTTCGAAACGGCTTTTGGATCGCGTATTATAACCTCGTTGCCCCCGCCCCCGCCCCTCGCCCCCCCCCAGGCGCCCGCCTCGCGCCCCTCTCCCGCTTGCCGACACGGCCGCGCGAAACTCCGCCGTGACGCACGCGCCTTGCCGCTGCTAAGCAACGACGGGCCCGCAGACCGCCCGCCGCCGTGCTCCGGTGACGGGGGAAGCTCCGGACGTTTCCGGAACGCGAGGAGCCTCGGCCGGAGGCGTCCGAAGGGCTTCTCTCAGCAGCAGAGTCTGCGAGGTTCGCCCTTAAAAATGACGACGTGTAGCTAAATCGGTTTATAAGTCTTGGCGGGCCCGGCTCGCACTTGAAAGCGAGCCCTTGGGGGAAGTATGAAAGGGAACCGCGGGGGAAGTATTTATTTGTCTGTACAAAGCTGACCACTTTCCAGAATCGTACGCGGTGGGGACTTCCAACTCCGGCTATTTTTCTGTGGGTTTTGTTTTTTTTTCTCAACGAACAACACGAGACTCGTTTTCAAAACACGCGGCGACTCCCGTTCTTCTTGCTACAGTTGTTTTGTGAAGCTGACCCCCCTGTGAACCTGGAGCCTCGTCGCCTTGTTTTCTCAGCTGTGCCGGCAGACGGGGCCGCCAAATGTTTGTTTCCCCACGTCGGCCGGATTAATAAGCATCCCGACGCTGCTGTTTATCCTGCGTCCTGCGGTTGCTAATAAAGGAAATCCTCCCGTCGATTAAATCGGCTTTCTGTTTTCGAGAGACCGTTTCGTTTCGAGTCTCCTTTTCTCTGGGGGGGAAAAAATTATCTTCTTGTTTGATGAGTGCACAGAATCACATTCGTGTGTCTGTTTTATGGTAAGCTGCTAAAAAAAAAAAAAAGGTACTCTGTCGATAAGGAAGTCTTTTTGCTTTTGGCGACCGTTTTGCTTCGAAGGCGGCGGCGGCTCATCCTCGCGATCAATTCACGAGGAGGAGGGAAAATAGGAGATGGCTATCGGAGCTCGCGGCGGGGACTGCCGTTCCGCGGACGGTCGGCTCGAGAGAACTGTCGGGACGCGTCGGCGCTACGCGCGAGCTTCGCGCGGATTTCCGGTCTTCCGGTGCAGGAAACGCGGCGCCCGCTCGGAGAGATCAGCGGAGTGTGTGGGACTGGCGAGATGAGACAGGCGGAAAGATCTGGAAACGGGGGGGGAATTCCAGCGCTGATCTTAAGTCGCACCTGCTCTGTCTGTCATTCCGGAGATTGGGTTTCCCCTCGTCTGGACTCCCGCGGCCAGGAGGGCGGGCCGGCGTGTGGAGGAACCGAGACGCAGATGCTGCGTTGTTACAGAGGAAATGAACGCGCCTGGCCCCCCGGTCCAGAGAGCTGTGGGCTGTGCAGCACGCGGGGGCCTGGGAGGCCTTCGATCTCCACGGTGACGGGGACACGCGGACGACGGCTAGCGCCTCGGCTGCGGCGCGGTCGATCCGACGGACGTTTCGCTGGCGCGCGCGCGAAGCTGACCCGTGAAGCCGACCCGTGCGGGGGGCTGCCCTGGCATCCTGGCATCCTGGCACCCTGGCACAGTGCTCGCTCTCCAGAGGCAGAGTGGCACTGTCATGTCCTCCCTTCTCAAAGTCTCTGCCGCAGCACGCCCACCCATCTCCAGTACCTTCGCTTCATTGAGGGAAGAGCTAACAGTCATGGTTATGAGGCCATTTTATAAACGGCCCAGTTACTGTAACTGTTATGGTTGGCTTTGCAGACTGCGGCAGCTCCAATTAGCGCAGAATGGAGTTTTTCTTTTTTTTTTCGCCTTGTCTTTGTATTTAAATTCAAAGCCATACCAGGGGTGCAGCTACAATTAGCTCTTTTTAATGAGGTCTTAAAGCATTCCTTACCTGGAGTTTTAGCTAATTGTTTATCTTAATTATAAACAACTGCCAACAAAACCTTGCAAGAGCTAGCATACAAGCACTATACAAGATCTTATTTTACTGTATTGCAATTGTTTTGTCTCAAGCTCATCATTGTCTTTTGAACGACAAAGATTTGCAGTTCTTTTCTTTGCACAAAAATATTTTTTCCCCCCCATTCAAAAAATCCTGCCTGACCTTTAGGGTTATATAAATGCGCGTAAGGCTGTTTTTGTCGGAAGAAATATTCCTTCCAGAGGAGAGAACATTTGATTAATTATCGCCATTAGCGCCGGGCTAGCACTCCAGGTACGCTGACGTCTGAAGATAAGAGAGGTGATGTGAACACATAGGGGTGGCCTGATTAACATTCTGCAGCGGTGAGCCCGCGGAAGCAGAAGGGCTGCATCCATCTAATCACGGCCAGCGCGGAGAGGGAAGCGGGGGTCACTGATCCCATCCTGGAAGTCGCGGGTACAGTCAGTTCTTTATCGCCATATACGGGTACGGGGGGGAGAAGTCGTTCCTGATTCCTCCTCCTCCTCCAGCAGGGAGGTCCAGAAAGCTCCAAAGTAATCAAGAGAGTGCCAGGAAACCGGACGACTCGCTGTCAAGTCCTAAAAAGTCATAAAACGCCGCTTTTCGTGCCAAAAAAACCACTTTAATCCGCCGTCTCTCCGCCAGAAATAAATAAATGATCTTTGTAATACACAGATTCGGGGACATAATTATGTAGCTTCGCTTTTGCTCCCTCAGTGTTTGTAGACTCGAGCTCTTTTTATTGGGGTAGCCCGGCTGCGCGCCCGCGGCCTGCGTGACCCCGCGTCCTTAACGACGAGCGTCGCTGCTCGCCGCTGCTCGCAGGGTTTTGCGCATGCACACAGTGATTAATGGCTCTCTGTCACTCTGTTGAAGGGCTGAAAGGAAGTCAATGTGTCAGCTGTCCGGCGAAGTCGGGCACGTAAACAGGGGTTGCCAGGCTAGCGGCGCTGGGAGAGAGGCGGACACAAAGGAGAAGCCTCAAATTATTACGCGAGGGGCCGCGGGAGGCCTCGTGCTGCGGCGGCGGCGGCGGCGGCGGCGGGCGATAACCGCTATCTCCAGACCGACAGCGACGCCATCATTGTTCGCTTTATTTGTCATTTCCAGACGCGTTGCAGCCGATCGCGCGCACGCTGTGTTCTGATAGGCCAGACGGTCGGTTGCTCGCGCGCTGCGTGGCACCCTTCCCTAGACACGCTGAAGGCCAGACGGAGCCTGGTATTTCAGAATGTGTGTTACAGATGGGAATTCTGTACCGTGGAAGTCTTTGGCGGCACTCTTTTAAGCGTTGCTATAGGGACGTACAAATCGGAAATGGCATGTCGTTCAGTGTTCCCTGCAGTGATTGGCCAGTGCGTATCCGAGTAAAAGCCCTTTCTTTACCTCCTGCGCCTATTATGGCCACTGTCTTTGCGTGGTGACATCGTGCCCTGACTGACTGCTACTATCGGTTGTGTCCCTAACGACATCAGCACCAGCAGCGTTCAGCGGATAAAACTTTTAAGAGCAAAATGTTTTTAATTTTCCTCATTGCAAAAGTGACATTCTGTAGAAAAAAAGAGAACAGGGAGGTTCACAGGAACTCGTGAAATTATGACAATGATGTGCGTGATGCACAGTTCGAGCAGCACTTGGAAAATGAAGCTTTAAGTAGGGTACTCGCATCTGTGCTTGCGTCGCGATAACAGACAGGGTGTGTGATCGTCTGTTTAAAAGTGAACAGTTGGGCTTTTTGTTTAATTTCATGGGCAGACGTGGATATCGGTTGAAGTAAAATTATCAACGCCGGAGTTTGCGCGAGAGAAAGATTTTTTGCGACCTTGAATTTCAGCTTGAAAATGGAAAAGGTTCTGAAGGACGGTGAGTTTAGTTTAGTTTATAGGCATTTAGCAGACACTCTTATCCAGAGCAGCTTACATTGTGTCCACTTATACAGCTGGATATATACTGGAGCAATGCAGGTTAAGCACCTTGCTCAAGGGTACAACGGCAGTGTCCAACTGGGGAATCGAACCTGAACCTTTAGGCTACAAGACCAACTCCTTTAACCATTATGCTACACCTGCCGGTGAGGACAACATTTTCATCAAGTTAATTTTTTAATTGAAAGAGTATAGAGAAAAACATTTTATTGCAGCTTTTTTGGCATTGTGGCTTCAAAATTGGCACATAAAAAGTGTAGTGCACACACGTACACACATGTATACACACACGTACACGCACATGCTCACACAGTACCTTGTCGGACTTCAGTGTTGGCACATATAATTGGTTATTTTTCATCCCACCTTGATTTTATTATATATTTTGGTGGCTAAGCGACACCTTTCACTTCATCTTTTCAGTCGTGCTTCCTTTATCTAATCAACACCCTTGACTAATTTTATGTGCAAAGTGGCAATTTTCACAACTCTTTTTGTCCTGACCTTGCTTGTTATGTTTCCGAACGGAAATTATTATGTAATTGATCCTTCTTTGAGGACTGCTTTGAAGGAGTAAATTACTTGATTCTCCTTCTTTGCAGATCGCTGACAGGAAAGTATAATGATATGGTCTTAAAATGGCAGCGATTTTGCTGTAATTGAAAAGAGATGATTCCCTTCGGTGTGGTCATGTGACCCGGTTCCGGACACCTGCTCCCATCTTTTTTATCCCAGTAGGAAAAAAAAAAAAGGATCAGTCTTTGAAAAAGGGGAACTTATCTTCTTTACCACCTTTAAAGAAAAGTGGGAAAGAATCCACTGTGGACCCAAGATGGATTCCAAAGAATGAGCAGGGCGCAGGGCGAGATAAGAGTACAGCGACCCGGCTTTGTTGAAGTGATTTCGTTTGTGGAATGGGAAAAACCCGCCGCGTTGTGACCCGGGACCGCGGCGGGAGCGTGCCGCGCCCCTCCGAAACCCCGCTCCTCTTTTTTTCACAGTGGATAACCCTCCAGGCAAGCGGCGGGGTCCTGCAGGGAGCCCACAGATGTGATTTTTACCATTATCTCCCGTCCCGTAGATCTGTGAAAGCCCGCCCGCCCGGCCTTTTCGCCCGAGTCGCTGTTGCCTGGCAACGCCCTCTGATTGCGCTCCGGTAGCGGAGAGTCAGCTGGCGAGGGCGAGCGCTCGGATGGCCTGTGTGGGGTTTTTTAATGCCTTTGGCTCCCAGGTCCAGCGGCTGAAAGGGGGAAATGTTTGTAATGTGGCCGCCATGATTTTGATCGTTTTTTTGCGATAGGCTCGGAGTCCCTTCCAGTTTAAAATCAGCGTCTGATTCATGCTTCTCATGGAAAAGCTCAATGCACTCTGGACTGCATACAGACTAAATCGTTTCAGTGGACAGGGGCCTGGTGCTAAATATTTAACGCTATGGATTTTTTAACCCACGTTTCTTATTTATTATCTTGAGATAAATGTAACAAGATGAGGGGGCGTGTTGTTTTGAAGAGAACACAAAACTGAAAATTCAAGTGAAAATGATTACAAATTAGGCACTAATGAAATGTGCGAACTCGTGCCTCTCTCATAAGCAATAACCGCGAACATGCTTCAGTACTTAAGGATGAAAGGGAAAATGCAGGGAGTTGAAATCATATGAATTAAATATGTTCTGTGATCAGTTATCGTCAGAATGAACATGTCTGTGCTGAAGCATGAAAGTCAATCTGCATCGGCACTGTGCTTTGGAGATTTTGTGGTGGATGCTTGTTTGTTTATTTGTGAGGAAATGTCGCTTCGACAATCCTCAAGTGTTTTGAAGTGCACCTCTTGCTTGTAGTGCAAATATCATTCAGGAAGGCAAACCGTTAGGATCTGCAGGGATTGTAACAGTCACAGGCCCTCAGAGTTGATGCTTCTGCTGTTAATATAGGTGATAAGAACTTAAAAACTAAGACAGGTGCTGGTGTTTTGGTCCTCAAGTAGAGCAAGGTCATTTTTCAGTTTTTTACAGATTATGAAAGTGCAGATTATAAGCTTTCAAATGATGTGCCACATTGAAATCGAACTGAAAATAGTTGAAGAAGATATGCTTATTTGAATGTTGGTACTCCTAAAATCAAGTAGCAGAGAAAATCCCCTTGAAAGATCTTGAACTTTTCACACTTCTCACAGGGAGATAATGGGTGGGAACAATAGCTAGTTAACTCCACCCCAACCACTCCCCCGCTAGAGTACCTGTAAATCCTTGTCCATTTAGGGATTACCATATTTAAAGCTTTATAACTCCAGATGTGAACACCACAGAGACTAGAAAAATGTCTTAAATGAAGCAATACATTTGTACCATTTATAATACTAGCTTAGATTACTTTATATTCATAATTTTGTAAGAAATAAAGTGCCACACATGCAATGGTCAAGGCAAAAAATCTAAAATGAATTTAATCCTTTTTTAGTTCGCAATGAAATACTGGGAGATTGCGGGTTAAAGTATACATGTCCTGGATCAAAAATTTCTTGACCACAAAAAAATAAAATCATAAAATCTAAGGGTGGATATGTGAACTACTAAAGATCTATGAAGCAAAAACTAAATCCTAGCGCGATTTCAAGATTTACGACTTGTGGACCTTTCCTCTAGGACCCGTCACTTATGGTCAGTGGTGTAAAACTTATTGTTGACACTGGACAGCCTATGCAGTGGCCAGCTCGCTACCGTTCTGTGACTAGAATATATAGAACGGTTCTGCGTAACACATGGGACTGCGTGCCTGAGCCAATAGCGTTTAATCGCACGGGGAACTTATGACACCATCAACCAAACAGCATGGGGGGAGGAGAGGGGCGGAGCCTCCATCCTCCATCCTCCATCCTCCATGGTTTGTTTGCCTGGTAAAGCCACTGCTCTCTTCCAGGGCCCCAGACCGAGGCTGAGTTCTGGCACATCCACTGTTGTCCTTGAAGCACCAGCCTGTTCTCAGTCTTACGTTCTCTTTTTTTCTTATTTATTTATTTATGTCTTTCTTTCTTTATTTCTTTTTTTTTGCCCAAGGACGAACTTTGCAGAAAAGCTATTACTTGAATGGCTTGGCGTGAATTTTCACTCCTAAAAAATGCCAGAACTCTCAGCCGAAGGCCGTAGGCTGCCGTTTTAGAAGAGGTTTCATGGCAGCGTGACAGTTTAGCTGTCCTCTCCTGATTTTCATCGTGTGTTTACCTTTTCCAAAATGAATCCTCCCGGCTATCCAAAGTCGTGTTGAAATTTTGTTTGACAAAATCAATTAGAAAGAAAGATAAATAAATGTAAGTTACAAATGATTTGTAATTATATGCAAAAAACTGACATACCTCGTACAATACGTAGTAGAACAGTGTTTGCACGCCAGTGTTTATAAAGTTTACCCTCGTGATAAATATAACAAGATCAACGAAAATCAAAAGGCAAGTAAAAAGAGCAGCTGTCACTTTTCGCATTCAGTCATTGCAGCCATTTTGACTGTTCAAACCACGCAATCCAGCATTTTCATGTGAGCCCGAAATATCTATTTTTGACCTGTCATGCTTTGCCGTGACTGAAGAAGAATGAGCTGATAAGTGTAGCAGATTTTTCATTTTCAGAGTTCCAGTGTGTTGAAGGATTGTGAACACCCTTTTGTTTCAGAAGAAAAATTACTTAAAATGACAAATTGCTTCTGCCTGCGAGAGCGAATGTTTTCACGGAAGTTTGCTCACTTCAGTGATTTATTTTAGCCACAGCTTAAACATGTTATGGTCCACTGCATAGCCTGCTAATTAACAGCATGGTTTACTTTTTCATTTTTTGATTTACTTTATAAAATTTAGTTGAAGGAATGATTAAAGAGACAAAATATTAAAAAAAAAAAAATTTAAAGGGCATATTTAACTTTTTTTGATTAAGCATTTTGGAATTATATGCGGCATTATATATTTTTTGTAGAGCTCTGTTGAATAGATAAAAGAGCAGGTTCTGGCGAGCAATTTTATCAGCTGCTCTATTGATATTGATATCAATCATCAAAAAAGGTGTCTGTTAAGACTTGCGAGGGCCTAAGGACCTCAGTGAATCAGGAGTTTATATGCTTGTATGAAGACCATAAAACCAATGATTCTGGGACTAAGAATTTGGTGGCAGGCGTGCAATTTGGGCATAATTTAGGGGCAAGCAGTAAATTTTTGAAAACCCGAGTCCCTCCAAAAGCAAAGAAGCCCGATACGTAAATTGTTCTGAAACGGAACGTTTGTTAGCTTTTCCACCATTTCGGGCCGTGTTGCTATGTACTGGTTTTCCCCCCTAAAGCCGGCCGTGCTAATTTACAGCGTTCGCGCATTCGAGTTAGCCCGGCCTCTCCCCTTTCACTACACAAAGGTACGACGGCGTCCTCGCCCTGAGTGGAACTGCGTTGACGGGGCATTTTCAGACACGCTGATTGATGCCCCTGCAATTGTGGCTGAGACCTCGGTAGAAACAACACGCGCCAGGCGAAAGAAGACGATAATTTTCGGTCGTTCCTTCAGCTTGGATTGAAAAACGGCGGTTTATGCCAGCCTTCAGGCGATGCGTCGCCAGAGTTAGCCTCCAGAATGCTTTCGTAGTTCTTTGCCCTTTTCCCCAGAATTCAAATACTCTTTTTCTGACGCTTGATGCAAGAGAAATTACTTCAGTTTGACGGGACTTGGAAGGCTCTGATTGGATGGCTCCCACCTATGGGCTCCAATAACTCTTCTGTGAGTTGTTCAGTGGACTAATTTATCTGTTTAATTACGTTCCCAGGCCTTTGGTCATGTCAGTTCATGCAATATTCTCCCGTAACTTTCAGATTTGCATAAGTCAGTATGCCACTGATAAATTGGATGTGTTGCATCCGAGGCAGCAATAACTTTCCTCGAAAAACACTCAGGACTTATTGCGCTTAAAGACATTAAATGTTTTCGGGAATTTGGGATTGTATAGCCAATCGGATTTTGAGGCGATCAGCTAGACAGATAACGGACAGTTTTTGTCGGAATTTTATCATTCGACTTTCGAAAAAAAGTTCCATGGGATCTTTAATACCCACAGGGCAGGGCCCTGGCTAAACTTCAGACATTAAAGATGATGAAAACTTTATTTGTCTTGCTTCTTTTTGCTTCTTAGATTTTGACTATTTTAACTGGGCTCGCATTTGAATGGTATTGAAATGGCCGCACTTAATGCGGTGTCGTTTTGAATTAAGTTGTGCGAGTTACTTCAGCACTTAGTCTCTCTGAGAGTTCACTCTGACATTAATGTGACAATTATGCTCTGTATTTGCATAATAATGGAAATTCACATCGATACTTATTCAGTTATGCAATGACTTGGTAATAATTAACTCCTCCAGTTTTTTTTCAATTAATTTTTTTAAGCTTCTAAAAATGAGTGATGAACTGAATCCTTTTTGCCTGGGTTAAAATCCTTAAGTTGTGTAGTTTTTACTTGGCTCGTGTGATTTCTTCCTGAGTCCGTATGCCCAAGTTTCATTGCTTGGGTTTTGGGTTTTGGTGCAGCCCACTGTGGATGGGCATGTAATGGGGCAGCTGTGAGGAACGGAGTGAAGTATTAGGTGAAGGAATACTATTTATGTTATGTTTGTTTGATTGTATTTGTGAAACAATCATGTTAAAAAGATGACTTGCATCTCTGAGAGAAGTTACCCCTAAGAAACATTTAATGGGGAAACTTGCACCGCAATATCCTGGAACACTGTATGAAAATAGGCATTGTTTCCTGCAGCTTATCATCAGTCTATGTCAGAAGACCTGGTTGCTGTAATGATGCTTCATATCACGCCCAAACACAAACTGCTGAATTTTCCAGCAAAAGTAACAGTTAAAACTGGAAGTGACTCTTGCTCCGTGGGAAAAGACCTTTTGCAGCGAGTCAGCTGGATGAGCCATGTGAAGAAAGATTGTGAATGACATAAAAGCTCAAATGGTGCAACAAAAGGCAGTCAGTAATAATTTTGTTGTTCGTTTGTTCGTTTTATAATTCACTTTTGTGTCAATGTCATTTCGGATTTTTTTCCTAAACCTAATTGCCGAAAACACAGAGATCTCAATCTCAGATGCTTTTACACTTGAAATTGCATAGCTCCTAAACTTAACCTCGGCAAAATGCAGAAATGATCGCAAGACATGTTCATTTGTGTGTTTTTCGGCCATGTGTACATACATTTGGAAAGCAACTTTGAAAAAATTAATTCAGGAAATGTGTTTGGGAGTGAACCAAACTGAAGCGCAATTTATGAAGTCAAGTCCCTGCCCTGTCAACGGTTCGTTTGTGGCGTTTTCGCTTCTACCACGAAAATGTGAGCATTATAATACACAAAGAAGGTGCCTAGTCCAGGGTAATGAAACATGAAACTGTGAGGCTTGAGGACAGCACTCTATTCATAGATGTATTCATTTAAGGAATCAAGGGAAAACGAGACTGACGCGTTTCGGAGGCAAGCTCCTTCATCACTAGTTTATTCTAGTGTCTTAATACTTTTTTCCGTTCCCGTTTGAAGTGAGTTCTGAATCCCATCAGAATGGATCCCGGCGCTTCGGCCAGGAGGCTTAGTAAACCACCGGCTGCGAACGGCTTCTCCTAGCCCTCAGAAGGCTCTGTGTGATTTGGAAGGACGTGTACTGAATCAGCCTCACCCCTTGTATCCCTTTCACAGCACATCACTCCGGACAGTTACATTCCATGTCTGACTGACCTGTGCAAGGCACTATGGGAAGTGATGCTCAGCTACCATCGGACCATGCAGTGGCACGAAGAGCACGACAGCGAGGACGCGGCCCCCGCCCCAGGTAAGCGTTTAGCATGTGGGTACCGGGACGGTATCGATTTTCATTTGTCCTTTGGCAAGGTGTGCTGTGTTCACCTTGCAGGCTGCGGACCTTGCAGCGATTGCCCTCGAGAGGCCCTCTCATTGGATATCCTAAATCAATTTAAGGCAGGCCGGTGGGGGGTCATGTTTCATCTCTTCTGAGCGCCGAGCGCTTCGTGGATTTAAAAAGCACCACAACAGCCCTTTATAGTAAGAAGCCCGGAGCTTTCAATGTGCACTGATTGCGTAGGAAAACACCGACCACCCCAATCAGCGGAGGCAGCCGAGCCGGCCGCGGCGGGGAACATTGCTTGTGCTGTTATTCTGGTGGCTCCGCTAGGCATGGCTTCCAGAGTCAACGAGTAGGCCCCGGAACAGAACGCTTTATTGACTCTGAGATTGTGAATTGACTGAAGTTCCAGGAGGAAAATGTTTATGTTTGCATTTAGAAAGTTTCACGGGAAAGCTTTGAGGATAAGTATGGGAATTTTTTTAATTAGGTCTAAATTCGGGGATACATACAGCTGTTTTATGAAAAAAATTTCACTGTTTTTACCTTTTATGTTATCATTCAGGAAGTATATATAACAGGAGCTTTAAAGTCATTTTAAGTTTTCTGGAAGCACTAAAATTTGGCTAAAAATCAGCCCAGTTTGGAAGTAGGATATAGTGTGCCAGTCACACCAGGGGGGCTGTACAAGTCTGGTGTTTAAATGTTTGGTTCCAAATTAAATTTATTCATGTGCCTATTATTTGCCTAATTTTAATCATAAACACTGTGGGCCCTAATTGGCTCCTTGTGCAGTAAAAAAACTGAAATGATCCCGATGCGAGAGAGGGTAATGATGCAAGTCTTGACTGTTGGTGGGATGGAATGGGAATATTGTGTTGAAGGTTCTAGGTCATCTTTTATTCCTCCCAGAAGAGTCATTATATCACAGAAGTCGCAGGTGTCAGCGATTCCATGCTTTTTGGCAGTTCCATGTCATTTCCCATTTTTAGTGCCTTCTGTGGTTTTTCGGTAGTTCTGTGTGGTAACTGTAACACGGTCTGCAGTCAGTGATAACAGGTGACCTTTCAAAGGCTTAAACCTTGCAATGTAGGCTACAGCATGTCCCAAATCTAACTAAAGTAATAAAAAAACGCACAGTAAGCCTGTTTTTTTAAATTACTTTATTAATGCAATCGGATCATGCTCTGTTTCTAACAATGGTCTGTTAAATGCAAAAAGCATGCTTTTTCTGTGTTGGACAAACACGGTTTAATGCACCAGCCTATCAATGCATTTACTCTTTTTTATTTTAATAGCTGCAACTGCCCACTGATTTTTTGCAACTTCAAGCACTTGGTACTGTCGCTACTGTCACACTTTTTATTTAAATCATTTCCCACTGCTGCGCATGAGATCTTTTGGTGAATATATTATATTAATTTTTTTTAACTCTCCACGATTTCTGCCTCTCTTTTTTATTTTCTGTGAGTTTGTCATAACTGCTCCATGACTGTAACACCCAGCCTTAATTATTGTGTGGCTGAATAATTTTCATGATTTCATGATTTTTTGCTTGGGGAGTTGAAATAATGTGATTCTTGTTGTAAACGTTCTCTCAGTACATCTTCAATGCCTATTCCTGTTTCTCCATCTTGCTTGCGCATTCATTTATGCCTGCTCTTTAGAGGTGAGGAAATCTCATGCAAAAATCGACCCTCGTTAACTGCGTGAACTTCAGTAAATTCAACCGAATACGTAACCAGCCAATATAATATCTCTGCCCGCTGTTTGCGCGATCCTCTGTTAAATGCATATGCAATAGGGAGAGAAGCGCACCTTGCGATGACTCACGCAGATGACACGCGTACTGTGCTTCCTGCCCCGTGCACCTGTTTGATGCATAAGACACGTGTTTCCGGAATGCCTCAAATCTGCACTCGAAACTAGTCGCGGAAGGCTATATCTGGCCCATAGTCTTTTCGGAAGTGTATGCTGCCTGCTGTGAGCTGGGGACCATTGTTACGGTTTAGAGTGGTGGAATGTTGAGGAGAAATGGCACACCAAAATGGCCCCAAATTCTGCACTTGAAAATAAAAATGGGAGTTGACTGGGTGCCAAATTAATACAAATGAAAGGAATCAAATCAAATTTACCACATCTTGTTAGTAATGTGAATTATGCTTTTTAGTGGCCAGTAATGATCACATGATGACTTTCATTTCATTCTTTTCCTGGTGACCTTTGCAAGGATAACACTACTGAGTGAGCTTCTACAGTATAGTGTCGTGTTTTAATAATATCAGTGAACATATTTGAGGCAATCATTCAAAATCAGAATCTTACAGATTGTAAGGTCTGCATTTCAAACCATGCATTTTGGTTCACGTCTGGAAACTGAGATGGCCATTGCAACGCGTTAAGTTTGTTAATTAGTTACTTTTCTTGGTTAAGTTTGAGGTACGCTCGTTTAACTGACCACAGTATTACTGTTTTGCAATGTTCTTCTCAGTCATTGTTCATCTCAGACAAGACTATTTGAATTGAAAGGGCCGTCCACAAGCACAGACCAAACAATCGGAAGGATCTAGAAGGATTCTGTATAGAGAACTAGTCAAATATCTCCCCAGTTTGTTCACCAGTTTCATTAATTACAAAGGTGAGCGCATATGAGGGGTGCTAATAATTTTGACACCTTTTTTTCTTGTATCTTGTTTGGAAATAAAATAGTTTTTGAAGATTCAATATAGCTCATTACCTGTATTGTTCATTTCATATAGCCTTTTTGACAAATTTTTGTTAAGGGTTAATCTTTGTTAATCTTTGTTGAAAGGCCTTCCACCTTCCTATCTTAAGGTATTATTCATAGGTAATCTGCAGCCAAGCTATTAACCTGATGATTTTAACAATAGGTGGGCAACCAAACCAAATACTATGGTTGTTTAATTTAGCTGAATGTGAGCAGAAGGATATATCTTTTTAAGACATTTGTATCTAGATAAGTAAGCACCATTTTGTAACGCAGTACTCAGTCTCCATCATTATGTAGGCCTGCATTTTGTGACCTAGCAGTTAAGTTGCATGCAAGGTGTGAATATGTTCAGGACTACTAATAGCATTATTCAGGGAAGGTCAGCCCAATCAGCAGTGAGCAGAACTCAGCCAATGTGACCTCCTGTGACGATGTTGAATATGCCAACCATATTGGGTCGACATTGCAGATCTGTTCGCCTCACTTAAGCCATATCCTGTCGTTATAGAATTTCTGCCAAGAGCTTGTGTGTGCATTGCCAACATTACCCACTGGTCCACACAAGTGTCATCTCATATTGATTTTGCATGTGAAAGTAAAACTCATTAACTTTGATTCAACAAGAAACACTTTAAGGACAAATGCATTTCAGTCAAATAATCACAGCTCAGCCTTACATACGGAAAATCACAGCAGTGTGTTCTGGACTCAAAATCCAGGAAACGGAAAAAGGCGTGGGTTGAAATGATTTTGCCTGTGCTGGAGGAGGCCGTTTTTTTAAAGAGATAGTGTCCTTTCTGAAGAATCTGTTAGTGTGTGTTAGAAAAGTTTTGTCTGATGGATTTGCCCTGTTTATTCCATGTTTGTTCCACCTTTATTTTTGCCCAATTTAATCTACACAAAGGCAGCGTAGATAAAGCTCGGTAAAGCACATAAGACTTCAACTAGAATTAGCCTAACTCGGAATTCAATGGGATATGTGCCTTCTATTAATCTCACTATTCCCACTTAACCCTATAACGCAGACGCCAGATCTGGGCAGTCCTCGCCCATTCACGGGTGCTCTATTCAAGGCTTAATAACTCCAGATGTAAGCATTACAGAGACTTGGAAAATGGCTTAAACGATGCAGGACGCTTGTACCATTTACAAGTGTACATTTTATTTTATTTTCATATATTGGCAGATATATTTTGTTTCTCAAATCAATTTTTACTTTTATTTTTTTCTGTTTATTTATTAATTCATTTTATTGTTTTACCAGGAAAGTAATTTCGAAGTAGCCAATTCCCCCCTCCCCCACCAACAGTGCGATGTGTTCATTACGTTGTGCTACAGAGATGTTTCCGCATCCTTGAACTGCAATTTAGTGTCCTGGAAATGAGCTGCCTAAAAATAACGGTCACTTTTACCAGGAAAAAGGCAGGCTTAGTTTGCAACTATGTGACCAGTCAGATGTCATGCTGCCAATCACTTGAACAGTGATTTTTTATTGGTTAGTGCTCCGCCGTGTCTGACAAAGGGTGAGAGGAATGCTGACTTTGTGGGGCCGTGCGAATTTACTCCAGGAAGGTTTTAGATTAAAATGCATTTGCCTCGAAAGTGACTAAGTGCCTTGGATTGAATTCTCAGCTCCAGTCCCGGGCGACGTGATTATCTCCCACTTGACCACGCGGGGCCGTTAATGAAAGGGTCCTTTAGCAGATCACATCGGGCTGCTAATGACGGGGCGTAATCGGAAATTAGACCAGCAAACGCGTCGCGTCGAGCCGTTCGTAACGAGGTGTAATGATCTGACGGCGAACCCCACGATGCTCCGTGTCGATCTGCCGGTTAACAGAAAAAGTCTGAAATGTCACTCGCCGCGTTGTGCAACAGGACGGCGAGGCTTTGATAGGGAATCCGAAAATGTTTCCACGCCCTTTGAGTCCGCTGCGCTTTCTTACTGGGTACGGTTCCTGCTGTTCGCCCTGATTAGTTCTTGCCTGTCACTTCAAAGAAAGAGAACTCTTTACAGAATGTGCCTTGACGGTGCCAGTCCTTTAACTGCATCTCAGTGCCGCGATGGTGGCCTACCCGAGGCCAATATGAGCAGTCGTATTACCACGGAGTCTGCTGCGTCAAATAAATTCTCTTAAACTGTGAGCATTGTCCATCACCTCTATGATCGTTTTCGTATCTTAATTAAAAATAAAAATAAAAAACTTTTTAACACCTACTATTTTTTTGTTTGTTTTTCGTTGCCTCCTTAATTTTACGGCGACTGCAGACTTGTCCTATCGCCGCAAACCCTTCCGTGATACGCGAGATCCATTTTAGATTGAACTGGCTATGAACCGTGTTCGCAAACGAGGGAGCAATTAAGTGATAACCTGCAGAGCAGGTGGTGCAAATAATGAAATGAGTTATTGATGTGTGCCCCCGCGCTCAAGCCGCGCTGTTCACCTATGCTCCTCCAACCGCCAGCAATTAGGTGAGTGCTTCCTGAGGATAATGATGCCGTGGTCCAATAAGCAGAGAATTACATAACGTTACTGTCCAATCAGTTGCCTTAATCCGGGGGGCGATTTACATAGTTTAGGCATATTATCCAGCTGGATACTTACAGGAGCAGTTCAGGGTACAGTAAGTACCTTACCCTAACGGCCCCGCAGCTGCCAGTTATTCCACCTGGTTTAAAAATAACAATGATAATAATAACTAAACATGTTTCATTTTGCATTTTGCAGTTTTTTTAACGGTTCAGCAGTTCAAGTTTCAGCTTGGTCTGTCAGCCAGCGCTGAATTGAAGTGCAGTGATGCGGCCTACGGTTTGATAACCTGACCTGACTATGCCGGAGCAAAGTTTGGCCAGCCACCCCTTAGGGTGGTGCGGAATTGGGCATAATGGTGCTCAGGAAGGGAGGGTTAGACAGTGAGGTTTTTGACACCTTTATTCTATCGGAGAGACAGATCCCTCTTTCCGATGAGGTCTTACGCCCTCGTTGACTGCAGAGTTCACCTTTCGCCGTTGCCATTGGAGTCACCTCCACGCAGCCCATAATAGGTGCTGGGCTGAGCTGTCGTTCAGGCGGGAGGTTTACACAGCGTAGGATGCGTCCTGAGTTATAGTGTTGTCTTTTCCGCTGTCTGCTTTATTTGTCACAACACGCATCCCCCCTGCTTAGGGCTGCATAAATTAATTATATGTGGTAACAAGACCGCAGGAGAGCTGATATAGCAAACTTGTAATTAATGTCACCGGCCAGTAAAGTGAAGCGTTCACTGAAAAATGTTCCCTCCCATCTTGCTTAACACAATTTGTGTGCGTTCGCTGGCTGTCATGTTTAATAAAACTTGATGACGAAGCCTGAAAGGGGAACAGTGACCCGACTGGGTGGTTCGGTTCACTGTGGTGTGGCTTTCTGGTGCAGAACCTTAAGTTTAATCTTCTCTCACGGACTTCATCAAAGGCGTAAATGGGATGAAGGGTTGTCCTCTGAAGGTTGAAGTTGATTTAGACCCACAATTCAATCAGACGCTGTATTTTTAATGAACACAGGCCTTGTGCGGGTTGACCTCTGCCGCCAATTTTTTTATTTTATAAATCAAATGAAACCAGTGAAGCAAAATTAATCATTAACGACTCCTTCATTTAAAAAAAAAAAAAAAAAAACGTTTTATTACGGTGCCTGGACAGTAGAAACTTATCCTGGAGTACCATTTGTTTATTTTCTCAGTATGTGATATCTTCTCATCCTACAGAGAATCACTGAACCAAATTTAGCACTCTCGAAAATGCGTTATCCAAACATAGCTTTTAGCATGAAAAGGCAAGTGCTTTAAAAAGTGGCGGTGGGTGTCAATCATTCTGTAAAATCTTATGTTAATTTTCATTGGCACGAACCTCTCACTTCAGTTCCCCGTTTCTCAGTGCAGCAGGCAGAGTAGTGTTTATGGAAATAAGGCTGCAGATTAATCTGGAGGGCTTTATTGAATTGCATGTGCCCTGAAACATTCTGAGTGCGTTCAGTTGAATCCAGCCCAGAGTTCTGTGAAAGGCCCTCCAACATACCATAGAAACCAACACATTGCTCTGCAGGGGAGCACATGGATTCTTTCTTTCTTTCTTTCTTTCTTTCTCTCTTTCTCTCTTTCTCTCTTTCTTTCTTTCTCGGTTTTCTGTACTGAGGCACCTCCCAATAAGTTTTCAAGTACTAACATTTTAAGTTATTTTAGAAATAGTGGGGGCGACCTAGCTCAGGAGGTAAGAGCGCTTGTCTGGCAGTTGGAGGGTTGCCGGTTCAATCCCTCACCCTGGGTGTGTCGCAGTGTCCCTGAACAAGACACCTAACCCCTAATTGCTCCCAACGAGCTGATTGGTACCTTGCATGGCAGCCTTTCACCGTTGGTGTGTGAGTGTGTGTGTGTGAATGGGTGAATGAGAGGCATCGATTGTAAAGCGCTTTGGATAAAAGCGCTATATAAATGCAGTCCATTTACCATGTCATTTTACAGTTATGCTTATGCAAGCCATTCAAGCCTTTCATACCCCTTCACAAATGATCAGTTAGTTTATGCTGATGGTGAAAACATTTCTGTAGTGCCAAAAATCTGTGTGCACAGCGATCCTGTTTTTTAAAGGAATGCAGTGTAGAAAATTATTGCAAAATATGCTTTCTCGAATGCGATTATCTTGTGCTAATGAATGCTTTTTAAAGCCTTTGATTGTAACCCGGTAACCCACTGTATGAATGTGTATGTGGTGTGAGATAGTGGAGTGAGATGGTGGAGCAGTGACATTTGAGATTCACAGTAGTCAGAGACAGGAGGTGCTGCTGAGCAGAACTTTGAATTCCCAGTTGACTTTGTTGGTAGACCGCAAGGGCAGGCTGGCCCTAGGATCCCACAGCTGAGTCTTGGTCTCTGCTATGTCATCAGTTGACTGGCTGGGAGTCTGCAGTCTTGGCACACGATTGGACTTGTCCTGCTGGGTGGGCGGGGTCTAAGTTGGCCAGGGTTTCAGGGTTCACCTTTAAAGGATCAGTCCCGGTTACAGCATTCCAGTGCTTCAGTGAAAAGATTCTGAATGCTGTTTCTGTGTGTCCAGCTGCATTTTTTTAGCTGTCATTCATGGTCAAGTGAAATGAGAAGCATCCTTTTGATGGGCTCTGTTGTATTTGTCATGTTTTCTTAGAATGTAATGTCCCTGGAAGCAAGTAGAATCATCTTTGACATGCTTTCACAGTTGGGAGACAGTTGGGGGATGCAGGTTTTATTCATGTTTTTTAGAGGGCTTGAACTGAAACATAAAGCTTTTTTGTGATTTGTGGGACTAGTTTTGGCTTTTTATGAAATAGAAAAAGAACTTTTTCACTTTTACTTATTCACTATGAAACATGAGAGACAAAAGGTGCTTTCTCTCGAACAGAACTACAGAGGCTGTACTGTAAGATGCAAACCAGGATGTCCAGGTTACAGTTTGCTTAAACCTTCCTAGAAGAGCCTGCAGAGTTCTGGAAATAAGGTATTGTGGACAGATGAGACCTTGATTCACTTGTCAGAGTGATGGCTTAAGCAAAGTGTGGAGGCCGAAAGGAACTGCATAAGATACAAAGCACCCCCCCCCTCATCTGTGAAACATGTTGTGGGGGTGTTATGGTTTGGGCATGTGTGGCTGCTGGTTCACTTGTCTTCATTGGTGATGTGACTGCTGACAGCAGAAGGAATTCTAAAGTGTACAGAAGCATCTTATCCGCTCAAGTTCAAGCAAATGCCTCTAAACTCATTGGTCGGCTCTTCTCCTACAGCAAGACAGTGATCCCAAACATACTGCTAAAATAACAAAGGAGTTTGTCCAAGCCAAAAAGTGGAAAATTCTTGACTGATCTGATCTGAATCCAGTTGAACATACCTTTTAGGCCTATATGCTCAAGAGAAAACATAAGGCAGTTAGCTGGAACTGAAGATAGCTGCAGTACAGTCCTGGCTGAACATCACCAGAGAAGATACTCGGCACCTGGTGATGTCTATGGGTCACAGACTTAAAACGTACAAAAAAAGTACTAAACATGAATGCCTTAATTTACATCAAATTAATATGCTAGCTTGTGTTCTTGTTTTGGTTCTTCAGCCTTCCAGCAGGTGATCTGATTTAGACCAGCGGGTGAGGCCGCAGTCAGGACTCACCGTCACTTTTGAATTGTACTTCAAAGCCATTAAATTTTATATACATGTGTTCATTTAATCATGTCAGGCCTGTGAACTTCCACAGCGGGCTTTGTGCAATAACGTGAATTAGCAAGAATGTGGTCAAAGGCCTCGATACCACTTGAGGATGATGTCAAGCTTTATTTTTCTTTTTTGGAATGGTAACGGGTGTAATGGTAGTGTACTGGTTCTCAAATCTTTGTGAAAAGTGTAATTGGTGCGATTGGAATTGAATGGTGCTATATCCTAGGTTTACATTCCGGTTGAAATACAGTTACTAAAATATAAATGAAGCAGATCATTTGACCACTTGAAAATAAGGCCTTTCAAATACCTCATCACATTTTTGTATGCATATCCGATCAATGTGTCTAAGAAAGAATTGACTGACAATATTCACTTGTCTGTATAAGGAGGGATTGACTTTTCACTCATAAATTAGAATCTCTATCAATAGGCAAATTGCTTTCTGTGGCCTGTGACCAATATTTTTACTATGTTTTGACAACTGCGCTATCAATTTCACTATTGCATCTGTGACACTTTTCAATGAGAGAGAAACTATCCCCCAAATTTGAGAAAAGGTTAGATTTAAATTCATATTATTAAAGATGTTTATTATTCTTCTCACTGAAATTGGAATGTTTGTAACCTCGTTGCAAGGAAGCGATTTGCAGTCTACAAAAGTGTGTGTGTACTTTTTGATAAGTCTCTTCAGAGACTCTCAGATATGTTTCATATTTCTGTTATGCTGCTCAGTTTGTGTAATAGCCAAGTGCAAATGAGAAAAAAAGAACCCTTATAATGTCTAGAACACTCAGTATGAGTGTGTTATCAACATACTTCAGCAGTTTCGGTTAGGACGGACTGGGTTTAGTATTCGGGGAGTGACCGTCCCAGGATATGGCTACAGTGTACCGGATACGACTTCTCTGTTCCCATTTATCAATGCTTGTCATGGTAGCTCAGTCACTATGGATAGATCAGACAAACACTCATGTTCTTGCCACAGTTCAGTAAGCTCGATGTCTTCCCGCTCTTCTCGAGCGTTTGTTTTTGCCTTGGTGCTGGTTTCTGTTCGTTATGCCTGTGTGTCTTTCTGCGGTGCTCTCTCTCTGTTCTTTGTGAACCGGGGGAACGCTAGGTTGTTTACTGGTCATTTATCATCACTTGTCCACGGTCTGTTTTGTTGAGGCGGCTGACAAAGCCCCTGTGTCGAATGCCAGAAATTGACCCGCTGTTATTAAAGAGCAATTATCAGCGCTCGTGAGCACCTGGCACGCCACAGGAAGAGCACCGTTAAACCAGCGTAGGCTTCCTGTGCACTGTAGACCGTCACAGAACTGTGGAAATTCAGTGTGGAGGACCAACCTTTCAACAAATTTGAAACATGTTTTAAATAGTTACTCATAGATACTGTCACACCATGTGCTGTCAGAGCTAAAAGAGGTAAAAGAAAAAAAAAAACGAACAGGATATGGATATTCCAAGGCGTAACTACAAACATCATTGTTGCAGGTATTTTCAGTGAATGGGGGATGTCAGTTTTGCAGCTGACGCATGAATTTGATTTGACACAAATTATAAATACCATTACACAGAGGATTGTGTGGGAATTCCTATAGTTTGGCTTACTGTGTTCAACAAGGGGCACTAAATGACAATTATTTGCATAATTCAGAACAGATTTGTTCATGAGAATGAATACTTACATTCTTATGTTTCTTGGTGATACAGTGGAGTTATTCTGATGTTCTGTGCTTCTGTACATCTCTCTGGATAAGTGTGTCTGTAATGTAATGTTTTTATTCTTATGGCAATATTTGTTTAAGGCAACGGTTCCCAACCTCAGTCCTGAGGACCCCTGTGTGTGCTTGTCTTCTTTCCTACCAGTTCCAATCCCAGAATTTTAAGAAGTTGTTAATTTTTCTTAATTAGGCACTTTTCATGTCTAGAGGGATTATTTGCCCTCTTAAGCCACAGGATAGAAATAGCTATGCATGTCATGAATATTAAAAATCTCTCGTTCACATGGTGCTATATTTCAAACAATATAAATCAATAAAAACATGAATAATAAACTGACCAAATTAAAAACTGAGGTGCATCAATGTTTGTCAATGATTAGATGATTGTTCAGAACATGTAAATCTGCTGTTATTCTGTTTAAGAAATATAGTTGCTTTTGTCTTAATCTTTACAAAGGACGGTGAGTTGGAAGTGCATTGTGAATTGGGTAGGCAACATAAGGCCCTCTTCACAGGGCAGCCATCTTTGTTTTTACATGGTCTGATTTATATTCTGATTAGGCTGTTTGTCACCACTGCTGGAGCTTCATGAATATATTTTTGACATGTTATTATGTCTGGAGCACCTCCGCGTGGCAGTTGGGTTGACTGACATGTCATCCAGTGATTAAACTGTTACCTATGGCTGATTGGTCAGAACTGGGTCCCAAAGGCTTCGCTTAACTGTTTAAAACTTTGACAGACAGAAGAGTTGCATTTCCATGGTTGTCTGTCATTACACATTCCACATCTTGTAAACAACATGTTGATTTATTAGCATGGTTCTTGACAAATGTATCAAACATACTTTTGGTTCTTATTATCAAAGTGAAGTGTTTCAATAATGACAGTGAATCAGTGCTATTATAATTTTATCTCGACAATGAGTATAATACATTAATATTTCATAATGATGAATTGAGTGCGATTCATTATTATAAATGTAATTGATTTTATTCATTAATTTCACATACATATATTCTTGCATTTATTCATATGATTATTTATATCATAATGGCGTATTTATTTAAGTTTGACAAAAGTTGGTTTTCATAGATCCATACCTTGTTTCAGAGGTAGAATATCTGTTTAAATAAAAGTGCTGTAAGAATCAAACACCTTTGTGCTGTAAGAATCAAACTCCTTTGTGCTGTCAGAATCAAACACCTTTGTGCTGTCAGAATCAAACACCTTTGTGCTGTCAGAATCAAACACCTTTGTGCTGTAAGAATCAAACACCTTTGTGCTGTCAGAATCAAACACCTTTGTACTGTAAGAATCAAACACATTTGTGCTGTAAGAATCAATCACCTTTGTGCTGTAAGAATCAAACACTTATGTACTGTAAGAATCAAACACCTATGTGCTGTCAGAATCAAACACCTTTGTGCTGTAAGAATCAAACACCACCGTACTCTAAGAATCAATCACCACCGTACTCTAAGAATCAATCACCACCGTACTGTTAGACTCCAGGCATAGAACGTACGGAAAGTAATTCCAGCCCTGTCTTTGCGCTACGACAGCCTTCTGTGTGTGGGCCTGATGGCTAGCAATGATAATTAACGCTGTTTTCCCAAAACATAAGTACGGTTAGAGCAATGATAATGCACTAGGTTGCTTATCGTCTTCTGGTTGCTGTGACTGCGGCCTAACAGGCATGCCACTTGGCTTTTGTCGTATTTTGCGTGTGTGTATTTATGAATGTGCTTTTCAAGGGTAGTTTTTAGTTCCTGTTTTAAGTTACAATAATAACTGTAATGCCTTTTATGTGGTTTTCAGTCTTGGTGTCATTTTATCTTTATTTGCGTAGCATTTTGGAAAAATGATACAGTTGGGACAGTTTTGGGGCAGCAATGCTGCATTATCACTCTATACGCAGAAATTGCTTCTTGTGTTTGCCTGTGTCTGTGAAAGTACCGATTTACTTTTCTCCTTTTCGCGTGGCAGGGCCATTAACAGGTGAATTGCTTTCTCTACCCTGCGACAAGTATTGTTATTATGTCTTGACAACTATAGTGTAATTGGCATCGCGTCATTGACTGACTGAGTAACCGTTCTACAATTGAACACATCAACATTTTACCATGGGAAGTGAATGTCTGAATATATTGGATTTTTTTTTTTTTTCCCAGCTATATTTTATTTTTTCTCTATCTCAGAGCAGCTGCCATTGAGATTACCTTGAAATGAATTGTTCAGTGTCGCACTTGTCAAGTGAGATAAGTTATGCGTTTTTATTGTTTGTGCATTTGGTCCCCCCAGCTGTGTTCTATATACAGATGTTCAGCGTGGTTGACTGACAGCACTACAGTGCCCTCCCACAGTGCAGCCATTTCGGGGCTCTTTTTCCTTTTTTGCCCTTGGTGCCTGTGGTAACTGGGAGCCAGTGCGTGCAGATGCCGCCTTGCTTTGATCTGTTTTGTTTATAAAGCTGCAAAACTAAAACTCTGTAAGTCTAGTTTTGAGTTCAGGTCCGCTGCCACTAGCAAAGGGTTGTGAAGTGTCCTTATTATGCCCCACAGGGAATAACCGTCCATGTCTGCATGCTCAATCAAAAATGAACTTAACATACAGGACTGATTTCTGCTCACCGGTGGCTAGGGTTACAGCTGTGGCAGTGATCAAACTCAGCACCTCATTTTCCAGAACCTTTTTGCAGAATTTTCCAGAATGGTACATTATTGTGATTGTTATTAACAATTTTCCTGCTCTTCAGAGTATATATATATATATATATTTTTTTTTTTGCCTCAGGATTTGTAACTCTGTTTCGTCTCGCTAATTAGAGGATGAGACAGGGCGGGTCTTTGGGAACAATGGAGCCAGAGGCTGACGCCGAGTTCAGACCATCCCGGAATGGCCTCTCGGTTAAACCTTCCCCCCCCCAGGTGGCTACTTCTCATTCGGCAGTTTCTTCTGTATTTCTGGAATTGTATGACTGGCTGGAACGGTAACATAGGGCCCGGTAGGTCGAGGTCGTCCCTCTTTTTGCACGCGAATATGACGGGCTATGAAAAAATGTTAGAATTTTCAAAATTTTTAAATGTTGCGTGCGTGCGTGGGGGAGGGTCTGAGTCATTGTGCGCTATGTCATTACATGATTAAATCTTTCAGTCGAGGCTCTGAATTCAGGTGCTTAATAAGTCACTTCTTTGTTCACCCCCAATTTCAGCGCATTTTCAGTGACGCTACGAAGGTTCCCGCATACGTACTTTCCCGAGCAAAAAAAGAAATTAAGTTCAGGACATTTTCACAAGAATTTGTACGCTGTGACCCGATGCTGATGTCACTCACGAATGGAAAACCTTCCTCTTTTTTTTTGGTTTATCGAGGACACCCACACGGTGTCACGCAGGGATGTCACACTGCATTACTGGAATGAACAATTTAGTCAGCCGAGGCTTCTTTAGGCTCTGACAGAGCTGGAGACTGAAGAGTCTGTCTTTGATAAGTCACGCTAATCGCTTAGCACGCCAACAGCCTGTTTTGTGCAAGTCTGACACGTCTGAAATTGTGTGAAATAATTGATATTAGGATATTTCTCAAACATGCCTATGGCTGTTTTGTCTGCATTAGCTTTGTTAGCCTGGGTAACGAGGAAACTGAAGTAGGCTTCAGAAATGAAGGACCGTGTTCTTCTCACACTGTTCTGCACTTAGCACCTGCATCACAGACATTTTAAATAACCGTCTGACGCAGTAAAGCAGCTTTTAAGTGGTGAAGGTCACTACGTATGTCGACCAAAAAAAGAGATATTTTAATGAGATTTTTTTGTGGTAGCAAATAGAAACGAGCACATTAAGTTCTGATGCGTGCACCCCCAGACTTTCTTATTTCACATGGGCAGTGTGAAGTTTTGGACATTTAAGTTGGAGCATACAGTATATTGCACCAGAGGCATATAGTGTTCACCGGAGTTCTGTTTCTGCCCCAAGGATAGGTTTTGGTGGGTGTGAGGGAGAAGGCAGGTGACAGTGGAGCGTCTCTGCTGTTGTCTCTGTAACACTGAGTGAAACAGAAGATAACCCGAGACTAGCTATTAATGCTTTTCAAACTCGAAAAGGAACTTAAAGCAGTGACTGATTATACCGAAGGGAGTCTGCGTTCCTCATGTGGAACTCTTTATAACATTACGCCGGGACCTATTGATTTACTGCCCCGCGTTTGATTTTTGTGTTTTTTCCCCCCTCGCCGGTCAAGTCCCGAGTGTTATTTATTCTTTGTGAACACTGCATTCGGGGTATGGTGACCTGCCACTTGTGATGTCAGCGGCGCTGAGGGATGGCCTGGACGGGAATGCTGAGGGCCCGCTGCCCAGGAGACGGTATTCCCCCGGCCCTCTTGGCCCGGGCTGGCTCCCTGATTTACATCTCTGGAACCCGGCTGCGAACACCCGGCGTGTGAACCGGGGGTCGACCCGTATGGATTTCTCCGAGGCCGGCGCTGACGTCGACGTTCGAAGCGAGCTGGAGCGGTTTCAAAAAAGGGCCTAAAAGAATTACGGCTGTGAATGACGTTGGATGTGAGAATTCGCACCGCGACTTAAAACGACTCTGGATTGTGAAAAATGTCGTCTTTGCGTCAAATAATTTCTTCTGTATGACAAATTGGTCTCGGACAAAATGGTATATGACTTCCCGGGTGGCAGTGACTGTTGCAGATTTTGTGTAATCAGCCTAATACTCGAGAGAAAAATGAGACAGAGAAGAAAAGGTTAGATACATTAATATCAAGTGTTTAAAAAAAAAATAAAAATAACTCAACAGTGGTCCCACTTTATCATGCTTAAAGTGGTTGATATAGTATCTTGATTATCCAACACTTATTTATTTGAATGCAACCAACTCACTAATCACTGACCTTACTGCACTTAGCTAAATTAAACTGGTGAACAATGTGCTTCTGCCATATAATGACTCTTGTTTAAGGTTCAAAATATGGCCTTTGTGGGGAAGTGAAAAGAAGTAACAATTGCATTTAAGGGACTCGGTGCAATGAAAGCTCTCTTCATCTCAAACATGGCGGTCAGCTCTGCAAACTGTACTGCATGCCCAGCGTTACCCACCTGATGCTTTGTTGCAGCAGTCTTAATCAGTGCCTCTAAACATAGCACATTTGGGTAATAATAAAGCCTCATAAAAAAAAAAACAATTTGAGCATGCTCTATTTCTAAAATGTTCTGTGAAATTAAAGGCAAAAAAAGCGTGCTCTTTCTTTCCACGATGGACCAAATTGAGCAAATACATGCACCAGCCTATCGGTGCATTTCCCTTGTAGGCTGTTCTTAGCACCCAGAAACTGCCTGCAGATTTAAAAAAAAACTTCAATCACTTGTTAATGTTGCTACAGCTGTCCGTGTTATTTCAGTCATGTTCCGGTGCTACACTCGGGATCTATAAATTTAATAAATCTATCAATTCTGCGATTTCTTCCTTGATTTTTAACAACTTTTTCCATGACTGCTCTGTGACTTCAGCCAATATTTTATGAAAAATCTAATATTACATTTTGTCTAAAGATCTGAAACCCTACAGCAGTGGTGTCAAACTCGTTGCCATGGAGGGCCGTGTGTATGCAGGTTTTCATTCCAGCCTCAGATCTTGATTATATAATTAGTTAAATTATTTGCTGAATTAGGGATGCAGGTTTGTGCACAATGGTGACCCGACGTCTATGGTGACCCGCATTGTCTAAATAAAAATTTTCTTATATTCTGTGCTTCAATGCAGTTAAACGCATATGGCTGAATGAGTAATTGGACTCAATTAAGGCAGCATTAATTGGTTGGAATGAAAACCTGCATACACACGGCCCTCCATGGCAACGAGTTTGACACCACTGCCCTACAGTGTGACAAATACGCAATAATAGAGGAAATAAGGACGGGGCAAAGCACTATATTAGGCTAATATTATAAATGTTATAAATCTATATTATAAATTTGAGAAATTCTTAAAATATTTTGATATAACATTAGCTTACCAAAGTAGTTAGTCAATGAAACAACCAGAAACTAGCCTTAGCAGTGCGGTAGTTTGCCAAGAATATGTTTTTGTCAAATTGCATTAGATATTTAAGCGGGGATTTATATATAGTATTCTGGTTTGATATATAGATTGCCGTTTATTCAGTATGGGAGAAAGCAGAGAGGGTAACAGATACAGGAGGTCTGACAGGCTGGGAGGTGCCATGACGGGGACCCCTGCCTGTGAGGGGGAGCCACATATGGCAAATGGTAAATGGACTGCATTTATATAGCGCTTTTATCCAAAGCGCTTTACAATCGATGCCTCTCATTCACTAAAGCATTTAGGGGTTAGGTCTTGCTCAGGGACACTTCGACACACCCAGGGCGGGGCTCGAGCCGGCAACCCTCCGACTGCCAGACAACCGCTCTAACCTCCTAGGCTATGTAGCCCCCATATGGGCCGGCTGCCCTACGAACTGTGCCATACTGTACATCTCACCCTACCTTTCTCTTTTTAAAAAAACAATGGTGAGTTTACAAGGACTATGACCTCCTTCACCATAAAAGCCTGCAAAATATTTTGGTACTCAGTTGTGCATTGTGTGTTTCTTAGCTACGACCGGCAGCTCTATAGCTCTGTCTGTCTGTCGATCGGTCGGTCGGTCCGTCGGTCGGTCGGTCGGTCGGTTGGTTGGTTGGTCCACAAAGTGTCCCACCTCGTAGAGGCCACAGTTTTCGCCCCAGGAGGCTGAAATTTGGCATGGAGGTTGGTCATGACCGAAGGTAGAGCTGAGTAACTTTCAGGGCGATTGACCAAAAGGGGGCATGGCGATGGGCGTGGCCTGTCACAAAAAGGTGCATAACTCCCGAATGGATTCACAGATTTGCACACATCGATGCACGCGCGTGTGCGGTCGCAGCTAATGCTTTTTCAATGGAAATGTGCTCAATGCAACAAGCTCACTTGATCTGATAATCAAAATTATCGATGTGAGACTCCTTTATGAATCACTTATCATCTGAAACATCTGCTCAGTGCTTATGTGCTCCTATTGCTCCTATTGATGTCCCTGTTCACAGATTGTGTGCCCTCATTTCACTGTCGATATTCCATTAGCGTTGCATCTGTATTTTTTCGAGTGGAAGATACACAGATACAAATGTCCAGATGTCCCAATCTTATCCTATTGCGCCCATGCAAGATCTGCTAGGTAGGGTCTACCACACTTTTCTTACAGCAAGATAATTCCGGAACCTTTTTCTGGCGAATATCTTAAGCATACTTACCTGCTAAATATTTCTCAACCCATTTTAGGACGGAGTGGGACGGAGTGTGGCACAGTGGGTAAGGAACTGCGCTTGTAACCGAAAGGTCGTAGGTTCGATTCCCGAGTAAGGACACTGCCGTTGTCCCCTTGAGCAAGGTACTTAACCTGCATTGCTTCAGTATATATCCAGCTGTATAAATGGATGCAATGTAAAAAGTTGTGTAAGTCGCTCTGGATAAGAGCGTCTGCTAAATGCCTGTAATGTAATGTAATGTAATGTAATTTTAAATGGAGAGATGCTTTGCTGAAGGTAGTTTTTTTTTCCCTTCCTGATTTAATTTTGTTTGGGTTGGCCGTTTTCCGCCGCGGTGCCTTTAAGGCCGAAAGGCCCCTGGCGATGTAGGCACCGTGAAGAACGGCCTGCAGCGAGGGGACCGCGCCCGGTGGCACTGACCGCATTTTGACATTTACGGTTTCAGAGGGGCCGGTCCCACCGCGTTCCAGGTATTTCGTAAGGAGAACGCCGAGCCATCTTCCTCTCTCACCAGGCTAATCCGTCTTCACGTGGGCAGAATGTTGGAGCCGCTGTGTTTTATTTGGGCTGTTTCTCTGAGGACGATATGCACCGATGCAGTGAGTGCTTTCCCAGTAGGATGAATCGCGAGGGGGGTTCGAGGTGAGCGATTGGAACGGGGAGGGGGGGCGGTGGGGGGCGTTGGGAGGGGGGGCACGACGTACGTCCCACTAAGCCACCGCTTCTCGGCGCTGTCGCGATTCCCCTCTGGACTGGAACCGAACTCCTGACGGTGCCTTTAGGGAGGTGAGGGTTTTCGGGGAGGCCTCGGTGCAGCCTGCCGAAGCAGTGCGGTGCTCTGGTGCGGCGGCCCGCGGCCTGCAGTACGACAGGAAGAAGCAGCGACTGGGCGTGCGTGTGTTACGCGGACGCTGCGGCTGCTGGACGGGCACGGACGCGAGACTGAGCATTCCAAGTCCGCGAGCCAAGAAAAAGTCGGGGATTAAGAGATGATTCACGCCACAGCGGGCTGATGTCTGGACTGTTTTCATAAAGAAGGTGGCGAGCCCTGTGTTTAAAAAAAAATAAAACACATTTTGTTTTCTGCATATAAGGAATATTTTCTAAATTCTGACAGATTGACCTCTGGCTTTGGTTCATGTTTAACAGTCGCACATCGTAAATCGTGCTCGACTGTCATGCTGATTTTCAGGCCCGCTCCCTCAGTGTTAAACAATGTGCAAAAAGTGCGTCGAAAAGGCTCCAGCTTCCTCGGAGCTCAGTGAGGAGAGGCCCTGCAACAGCATCTGAAATGCTGCCGATATTTTTTCTTTGTCGAGCTGAACCCTTTTTGGGATGCGTTCCAGAAACCCGAGCTTGTGACAAATCGAAAAAGCTTCGCGCCAAGGAGACGACGTCTCCATTTAGCGTGCGTAACTAACCCTTCGAAGGTCAGAGTTTCATTGTTACTCGAAGAAAGGAAAGAATTTCCTCTGGTGGCTTTGGGAACAAGCCCACCCCACCCCTCCCTAATACCTTCACAGTCCCCCCCTCCCCCCGGCAGCCAGTTTGAGAGCTCGGTCCTCGGTGGCCGTGCCTGTGGTGAGCACGCTCATTGCGTGTTTTTTCTACGTGTCCAGCCAGCGGCGGAGTCTTGATTGCGCGGGCCGGGCGAACCAGCCTTTCACCGCAGCCGCTGGGGAGAATGAGGGCCTGATGGCTTTTGGCGGCCGAAGAGGCCATTTTGTCTCCCGCGTGCCTCTTGCTCTGCGGTTGACCCCCCACCAGCGCGGAAGCAGGTGTTCCGCCTCCATGTCCAAGCTTCGATCCTAATTCGTCATCTCCGCTGTCACTCAGGTGTCAGCACCAGGCTGACTGATGAGCTGTTGTGAAGCCCTGGGCTCGCCAGGGGGAGGAAAATGTCGAAGTTATGAACCCCCCCAATACCCCCCCCCCCCCCTCCTGGAGCAAACGGCTAACGAGGCTTTTTGTCTTTCAGATGGCGGCGGCGCGGCGGGTGCGGACGAGTCCAACTTTGGCCGCAGCTACGTGAAAAAGAAGCTGGAACACGGGCTGACTCGGATCTGGCAGGTCGGAGCGCGCTCACTTGATCCTAACGAGGTTCTATTTAGGGGCCGCTGTGTTTGCTCGCCGCGCGGACAAGAAGCTATTATTCGGCCTTCTATTGATGCGTCATTTAATTTGTCCTCTCGTTTGTTATCGTGTTATTGTTTTTTTTCTTTTTCTTTTTTTCAGGACGTCCAGCTGAAAGTGAAGGCCTATTTGCTGGGCACGGATATGTCCAACTTCAAGTACGACGACTTCATCTTCGTGCTGGATATTATCAGCAGGTATTGTGCCCTCATTAACGCTAATTGGCGCGGGCCTTTGTAAAAAAAAGTATTCCGCCGAGCCCTTCCGACCCGACCGTGAATGAGATTGTTTGTTCCGCGGCAGAAAATATCCGTAATCCGCTCGACCAGCCTGACAATTAATGGCGATTAAATCCAAAAAGGAGCGATCGCTCTTTCCTGACCGCTGTTCCTCGGGTCAGCGCCGACCCTGAATGGACGCTCCACCGCGGGTGCTTTAAGGGCAGATGTGTTGTGAAATAACTCCATGGAGTTAATTAGGAAGTTGGACCGCCTCCACCCCTCTACCCCACGCCACCCTTTGTTTTTCCTGTGTCCCACGCGCAGGCTCATGCAGGTGGGAGTGGAGTTTTGCGGCAGCAAGTCGGAGGTCCTGCAGGAGTCCATCAAGAGGCAGAGCGTCAACTATTTCAAGAACTACCACAGGTGAGCCAGCGCCGGGCGGGCGGGCGGGCGACCGTTCCGTGACGCCCGCGCGCGCTCGCGGGTCTTCGACGGGCCGCAGGGAGCTCGCCCCGCCCGTCACACGGTGCGCTCGCTGTGAGGGGCCGCATCAGAACCCGCGCTCCCATGAACTAGCACTGAAACCAATATGGTACAATTGCGTTTAGGTTTTACAGTGTAATACCTGTATATCCAACTAGTAACACATGAACACATTGCGAAAACACTACAGATAATTTGGTTTCCTTGATGTCAGTTTGATGTATCATATACCCGCCCTTGCTGAAAAAATAAAATTCCCAAATCAGATCATCTCTTTAATATTCTGTGGCCACTATAACATCACTGCTGTCACAAAACAAGACGCAGCACTCTTTAATGTGGGGAAAAGACTAATGATGTGAATTGGTAAGTGGCCCATATGTTTTGTTTTTAATATTATTCAGGGCCAGCTTTTTTTTCTGCAGCAGAAAGTATTACATGTTGTACTTTCTCTGTTGAACTTATATTAGAGCTGATAAATGGCTTTGAATGCGTTGTCATGGCAATGATCTTTGTTCCCAGTTTTTCAGTTTGCACCTTAAGTTTGGTTTGTGACAAATTAAACTTTTTGCCGTGACATCATGTTTCACCAGTGCTGGAGGAAAGTTCAGACAAGCTTAACAAATATCACCACATGGAGGCTCCAAACTCTAATGCCAAGGGTGTGACATCAAGTTTAAAACTGTGAAAAAAGTGTTCACTGTGTTCCTGTCTGTCCAAATGTTACGAGAGTAACCGAGTCCTTAGGGACCATGTTACAATTCTGGTATTTTTGACACCCTGGTCTTCTCAGTGTTGACCCAGGTCCTAGAACAAAACTTTTTAGATTTACCAGTAAAACCCCCTGCTGTGTAAACTCATGAAGCACAATAGTCCTGAATGGCGTATGCGTCTGTAAATCAAAATCAAATTTCGTTTTTAATTTAGGTTTCACTGCTCGGCGCTTAGGGTGACTCATGAAAGATTTGGAGATCACAAACGAAGCAGATGGCCGTGCATTGAAGACATGCGTTACGTTTGACAAAACCTTCCATCTCTCACACACGACTCCTAAGAATCCATCTCGCCACTGTTTACTTCTCTATTAAGCGATGACTGATGGCGCTCATGCTAAGGCACGGTCTCCCCGTCACTCTGAGCGCCGTGCACTCAGAGCAGTGATGTACTGTAGCACCTGAACTCCAAGCGTATTTCACACCAAGTGTCACAGGTGTCACCTCATCAACAGAAAACAGCCAGTGAGTGAGTGACCGCTGGCTAAGGGACAGTTTTGCGATTTTTACACCATCAGAGATAAGGCAGTTCCGTCTGAAAAAGGCATCAGTCTCTCCTGTATAATTTTCAGATTTAAAAAAAAAATGTTGTTTTTTCGGGAGGAATCCACAAAGTTGATTGCCTGACACCGGTCTAACACAGTCACGCAACACACAGCTACACAATTTGTCATATTGTATATTGTGCCCTGTGGCTTTTGGAGGTGGAAATGACTCCATGCTTCTTTTTCCGGAACAATCTCGAATACAATGCATTACTAATATTAGGAAAAATGTTTGCGCTTTATGATGATGTGGTATGAAATGAGACTTTTACTTTATTGAGCTTTTTGCTTTTCTTTTTACAAAAGAACATATTTATTCAAATAATTGTATATCATTTTCCAAAATGTTTGAGAATAAAAATATCTCATCATCTTTTTCGATTTCTTTTTAATATACAGCCTTTTCCCGGACTTTCATCAAATGTGCCAGTACTTTTGGACCTGGCTGTATGGCTCAAGTAAACAAACCTCAGGCCAAATATGTGATTTGTGTTCAAAGAGATCGAATTTAGCACTGAGTACCAAAATGTGCATTTCACGCAGGAAGTTATATTGCACACCTACACATGTTCCTCATGACAAGCAGAAGGGCGCTGACTTCATCAGACATCCAAACATGACCTTTTAGAGCGCTAGTTATATCCGTGAATGAATCCTGTCGCTTCGAATTGAACCCGCGCCGAAAGCGAGACGGAGAGGCATCGCCGTCGGCGACCCGAGCGGGGCGGGCGGTCTTTAACGTCCTCCGTGTTCCCCCCCCCCCCCCCACCCCCCCGCAGGACTCGCCTGGAGGAGCTGCGGATGTTTCTGGAAAACGAAACGTGGGAACTGTGCCCCGTCAAGTCGAACTTCAGCATCGCGCAGCTGCACGTAAGTAGACCCGCTAAAGAGCGGGGGCGCGTACGAGAGAAAACTCCCTGACATTTAGACTCGCGTCTAATCTGGACCAATTGGCGATGCTGTCAATCTTCCCGGCGAACGGCATTTTCGTACGAAAATGAACCAAACTGCCTTTGTTGGCGGCTGAGTGGGGGGTTCCCTGTGCTTCAGATTGTCCCTGACAGTGAGTCATTATTAATAACAGTAATTATAATGACCTCCGTTGGTTCTGATTTAAAAAAAAAAAAAAAACGTAATCCTAAAATTTATGTTTAAAGTTATCTTACTGTGAAAAACGATTCTACGCATCCTTGTGCCAAATAGATTTTACTTTTGTTTGGATACAGACAGTCAGCCATACGGTTTGTATTTTTGGAAGCAGAAACAGAATTATTAAGCAATTTACATTTTGTTTTATTGCCTTGCCAAAGTACCAAATACCAATATTTTGGATGCAGAAACTGAATCAGTTTATACGCAAATGCAGCACAACATTTTCAGGTTTTTTTATTGCAGTAATTTGGGAAGATATAAAAATAAATAAATTAATTCTATTGTCAAAAAAGTGTGCCTTTCACTTTAAATAGGTGAACCGTTTCTGTCTTGCGGTAAGAAAATGGTTCGCAGTGTTTTAATTAGTAGCCTGGCACACATTTTACAAGCAATACACGTGGAGGTGAAACTGTAATTAAATGAAACCAATGCATGACAGAACTTAATCCCCTTAACAAGTTGTACCTCTGTGGGCTCGGGGAATCGATTTTAAACATGCAGGTCATAATATTTTGCCTTCCCATTTCGAAAGTGATAAGCTGGCTGACTTTGTGAAGGGGGTCCTCTAGCACCTCTAAACGACTGTGACGAAACAAACTGCCAGATTAATGGTATTAGACGTTATGTAGACAGAGAATCTCCTGATCTCCTGAGTTATGCTTTATGTTGTATTTTTTTAATTAGGCAAATTGTTTACTAATTACACAAGCTGATTTTATCACAGAAATGAGAACTATGTAAACATGCGTATTTCTGGATCCAGCGTAGCCCTATTAAAAAAAGGCAGTTTGTCTAGACTACTGTAGAATTGTGGAAAAGCAGCAAGACCAATGCAAAAACCGCAGCATCCATTTATAAATTGAGAAAAACAATAGGAGACTCAGGTGAAGTCATTTAACAGGCAACCTAAATGTCTGTGTGTTGAATTAATGATCCGTGGTTATAAAATTGTGGTTCTGCTTATATTTGAAATAAAAAGTATCCCACAGCAGGTGGCAATGGGATTTGCCTTTGAATGTAATCTGATTGGTTTTGTGATCATGCCATGGATAGATCAGTTGCATGAAAGCAATTGGGGATTTTACGCCAGTTGGAAATGTTCCAGTTATAGATATCATTCAGCTTTGTGGATAATTAGTTCATTAGTAACTATTACTTAATAGTTAATTAAATTCAAATAGTCTTAATCAAGTGTAGACACACTGAAAGTATAGCACTTAGCAATTAGAGAATCTGTTTTGTATTTGTATTTATTTATTTTTTTACACATAACAGTTGGCTCTGCAGGAGTATTTGCAGACTCTAATAGTGAGGTGCTGACCTGGGGTATCAGGCGCAGACTGTGAGTCTCTTTATAGACTGTAAACGGTCATTAAAATCCCTTGTCTGCAACGAGTGTACCGTAAATAGTGTGACTTTCATACGCTGTTACAGAGACGCGTTGGTGCGAAAGTCCACGGTTATGTGGCATTTATGAAGTGCTGTTAGTGTTTATTACTTCCGTGCACAGCCCCGCCCGATAGACAGCCTGTGCTGTGACTCTGTCACGTTTGTTGCGTTTCAGGTTCACTCAAACAGATTAAACTAAGAGCCGTCATCCATTTGGATGTCCATTTAAATGAAATTTTTTTTGCCGCTCAAATAAAACGGCTCGACAATTGAAATACATTAACTGGGCGGTTGTGTGGAGATTGTATTACTAAGTTTATGTTCAGTGGAACTTTTCTGAAAATGAAGATGTGCCATAAAAAGGCCTTTGTGTTTCGTGATGTTCGGTTGGAGATGCGCCCTGCGATGGTAATGCTCGTTATGAAGAATGTCTTCAGCGTATCTCCCGGGGCAAGTTGCTCATATTCTACCTACTGCCTTATGCAAAACGCTCGTTTTCCATTTTTTATTCATTTGAGACTGTCATTTGTGAGTGATTGGGGTCTCTATTGTTAACTGTTCAAAATAGAAGCAGAGAAATAAGGCCAAAGACAAGGTAATGATAGATGCTTAAAACCTGTCAGTATACATATATAAATAATATATCCTGCTCTGCACATGGATTGTATGTAAAAACGTGAGTCGCTCTGGATAAGACTGCCTGCTGTAAATGTTAATGGAAGTACGCCTGGTTACAGCCATTCTGTGCTAAAATTGTTGTTGACAAAAAAAAAATGGGTGTGTATCTGTGGCTGGCCCGAGACTTCAGATCTGGGAAGTGCTGTTCACGGGGCTGGCATGACCCTGTGAATGGTGCAGTGTGTACCACTGATTCAGTGAATGAGCTTCTGCGTCATCGTCAAAAAACCTCCGTCTGGTCTCTGCTGGAGGCTAAACCTTTTCTGTGGCATTTAGCTTTGAATTGCTCCCCAAAAGGGTAAGGATAATGATGAGATGATATGACTTATCTGTGTTCCGTCATATCGTCTACCAGTGGTCAACCTGGATTTAACTTGGGAAAAGCTTTGTAATGCTGGGAGGGTTCAGTTTTCAATGAACGTACATAGACGTGATTCATATGTGTTTAAATAAAATTTGTCAGTCAGGGATTATGTCTTCAATCAAACTAAGTGCATGTTGGATTTAAGAGTGTTTTTTTTCTATTTTGTATTCCCAGTTTAGGCCAGTCGGTTATTTTGGGCTAGGTTGGTTGTCACATTAACCCTGTGACTGGAATGTAAAATGTTAGGACTGTCTATATGATTGTGAGGCATGATGATGAAAGGCGAAAAAACTGTTACCGGTTTACAATTAGCTACGCAGGTGTGGTAAACAGAAAAGGTGCTTGATACTAAACATTGTCTGGGAAGCAACAGGTGCATTTTTCATGTTTCCAGCATCAGCAAATTCAGCGGACAGAATCTAGTATTTATGAGAAATAAACCTGAGGTTTCTGATAATAAAATTGCCACAACTAAATTATGCAGGAAATAGTGGGTTTTTATTGAGTTCCTGTAAATTGCACTTGCACCTTTGTATGCATGGATTAGAATCTTCACAGTAACGAACTGGGATTGGCACTTCCCTTGTGAATCAACCTGGTTTCCATGGCATTGATTCATCCTGAGCTCCCTAGCTCCATGTAATCTCATTTGCTATGCTATGCTAATGATGAACTGTCATCCACACTGCGCCCTGTCTGTTCTCTACTGCTACTGTGCTGTGATAGCCTTAATGCTAAGAGTATGAATTTGCTTTAGATTGTTTTGTTCGGAGAATATAATGGATTCTTTAATCTTATCAGGAGACCTAAAGTCAATCTCAGGCCATTTTCTTCTGTCCTTACTCATTCATTTTTTATGTAGAGATTTTTTATTGAAACTTTATTTTGATGACTTGGCCGAGAAAGCGGCACTGATTTTGCAAACAATCCATATGAAAATCCTCCTAGTCATCACAACACAGATGAGAAATTTCATACTGCTGACACCAAACTAAAGCCCTTCCTGTAGGTGGTTTTTAAAGTTGTTTTTGTGTGTTTCTAGAGAAATACAAAGCTATCCAATATCAGTTGTCTAGTATCATAATGTATCTAACCACTAGATGTGATGGATATCACCCCTGACAACCATCCCTGATTCACCAGTTAGTCTCACAAATATATACTGTCTGTACTCATCCGATTGTTTGATATTACCCTTATGGGGGGCCACTGATCTTCCCAATGGTCCACAGTGTTCAATGAACTTTAGCAGATCTTTCACACCTTTCCCAGACCAGTCCCCTCCGAGGACCAGAACAAACAAGACCAGGTTAAAACCTAGTATATGGCTGGGCCTAACACACGTGATCCGGCCGGCTAAATGTGTAACTTCATAACTCGGCCGACCAATGGTGTAACTTCATCACTCAGTCAGATCACTCAGTCACTCAGTCACAGAAATTCGCGTTTGTAGGGCTGACCCCGCCGTTGCGGTCCAGCCAAAAGTTGATTTGCAGCTGCTTTCCTGCTCCTGCGGGATCTGCGCGATGGATATTTCCTCATCGTTGGCCTTTCGTCCCTTGCTTTCAGGAGTTCAAATTCATGGGCCAGTCCCGCTCCCCGTCCGTGTCCCCCAGCAGGCAGACGTCGGCCGGCCACCCCGCGGACGTCTCCCTTTTCGAGCAGTACTACCAGGGAGGGAACCCCTTCGAGGTGCAGATCGACAACAAGGAGGACGAGACGGAGGACGTGCTCGCCTCCAATGGGGTATGGAGAGTTCGGTGGCATGGCTGGAATTGTATGGCATGGTGGTTTCTAAAATGAGCACAATATATGTATTTAGGTGAGTGATTTATAAACTGGCACATGATGTATTTTAAATAGGGGTTGATATCTTTTTATATGCTTTATTTTTCCTATATGAGTGTGTCTTTTATATATTGTTTTGCCATTATTCTAAGTATTAAAGCCATAAAACATTCTTATCGGCCGAATCGGAAAAAAAGCAGCACATTTTTGGTCAGCCACTTAGCTTGTGAAAGTACGCATGCATTTAAGCTAAAGAACAGAATCATGCAATTCAACGTCTGCTTCATTAGTGAGGCGAATTGATATTCGCCGCCATTTTTCCCAGTAAACGTGCTAGGCTCGTTAGGGTATTATAAGTTAACAAAGGCTCCGATTCGGCAGCACATAGTTTCAATTAGCTTGTTTGTTTTACTTGAAATTTAATATTTGGTCGAATATCAGTTGGGCAAACATTAATGTGATTCCCCCTGCTCACGGAGCCACGTGTATTATCTACGCCGCCGCGCGTTATTGTTCAGTTTAAAAGATTAATGCGAGCCTTGGTTAAGTGGGTCATAATTATTTTTCAGATGTTAAATGGGGTATTGTCTGTAGGACTGTCACGCAAGGGTCGTGATCAAGCTTTATCGGTGGGCGTTTCAGGGACATCCACTCACGTTAACATCCGATGTGCTTGGCATTTCCGATGAGCTATCCGTGTAATGAAAATAATTATCCTGCCGCGACAACACTTCCTGTTGCTCTTTTAAGCCCGGTTTTTACCTTGAAAGCGTCCGCGCGGAAATATCATTAAAAAGGGGAGCGGCAGGTTCGTCCTTTTTTCGAGAGCAAAGGTGTTGCCGCCTGCCGTGTTTTAGACAAGTGCGGTTGAGTGGAAACTTTAGGCTGCCGGCTTTGTGTAATGGAATTAAACGCCTAGCGCACGGCTCCCATTATCGTTTCTCATTAGCTGAAATTAATTCGTCGCCGCCCTCTCCTCAGGCCGCGTAGGCAAAAAAAGATGTCGCCGCAGGGTGCTTCTCTGTGACGAATCGCCCGGTGCTGGAACCGCCGAGGTGGTTCGGTTGGGCGTCAGGCCCGTGAGCAAAGGGGACGTGCGCTGCGTGGCGGCCGAGCCCCGGTTGAGCGTTTTAATTTCGAGATGGCAAACGGCGTCTTGGGAGGCGCGGACGCCGCTCCTCTCTCGTTAGCGCCAATCCCCCCGGGTTCGCCGTGTTTACGCACGATAAGAAAGCGCTTTCCCGAGGATCGTCTGTCACAAAGCTATCGGCCAGTCGCGGCGTAAGGGGAACGTGACCGCGGCTATTGTGGCCTGCATGTGTGTTGTATCATGTTTGCTTCAGGACGTATTCCTAATGCCCTCTGTCTGTTTTATTTGTAATGAGCAGCCGGGAGATTTCATTAAACATCGCAGACCAAGCTGCAGCGCTAACGGAAATTGAGTGCTGCAACGGAAGAATTGCGCTATTAGGTTACGGTGAAAAATCAAAAATAAAACATTCTAATTTGTCCCTCAACTTTCTGTTAAGTTTCAGTTGAGAATGCTGTTTCAGCCTCTCAGGGTTTAATATCTACAGCATTATGTGAAAAAGCCAGGAACTCCAAATATATGAAGAAAAATGACATTATTTTGGAAATGCTTGGTCAGCATATATGCAGTGGAAATGTTGTGAGGTGCGGAGTGCTGGTAAATCAGCCGGGCCTGCTTATTCACACAGTTACAGCGGGAGTCAAGAGGCCTGCCCTGAGTAGAGCTCAACAGCACTTCCAAACCAGCTGCGGTGCTGCCCTGACGCGCTTTTCAAAAGGGGGCACTGAACACATTAAATGCGAGGGGGAACCCCCCCCCCCCCACCTCCCAGGTCCCATTACCCTCAGCTGACCCCTCTCCCCCCCCCTCCCCCCCCGGTGTCCGCAGTACGAGTCGGACGAGCTGGAGAAGAACGTGTACCAGGACTACGACAGCGACAGCGACGTGCCCGAGGAGCTGAAGAGGGACTACGTGGACGAGCAGACCGGGGACGTGCCCGTCAAGAGGTCGGGAGAGGGCCGCCTGGGGCTTTTTCGTTCTCTGAGTCCGAGGAGAGACGTTCCGTCTGATGCGCGCGTTTCACGTCTGCGCCGCGCGGCGCTTTTATGTCGAAAGCCTCCTCTTCCCGCTCTCGGGGTCACGTGTCTGAACGCTCGCGACCCCTATCGAGCCAGCGTTCGTCAGGCGATAGATTTTTCCGCCAAACTTACCCGTGGCCCGCTGAAAGCAGATTAAAATGTCACGCCACAATGAATCGATTGTTCGGTTGAAAACGTTGCGCGACAAGTGCGTTTTCTTTTGTAAAACGGGCAGCCGCTTTTCTGCCTGGCGATCCACAGCGCCTTTGCTGATATGTAGAGTGGCGATATTATGTGGAGTTGCCCTCAGGCATGATAAGAGCATTTTTATGGGTTTAACTTGTTCAAGCAGTAAGTAATGGCAGTATGTAGGTCGCACCCCGCTGTTGGTAATTTGAAGATGCTACATGAAAGAGCGTTACGTGTGACGTGTTTTGCTTGGCCGCTTCCCGCACAGTAGGGTTCCTTATTACCCACGTGCAGAGGCTTCACCTTAAGGCCATCTTCAGATTCCCACACTGGAAATAAGATTGAACATCCTTTAGAATTAGCTTTGAAAGCACTTCAGTTTACTTTTGGGAAAAGATCTAACGTAGTTCTCAGTGTATGCGTGATTTAATGGAAGTCATTGCAGAGTTATTCCATCTGGAAAATGGCCGCTGGTTGTTGGTTTGGTACTGGGCTTTAGTTTTGGACATAATGGTAGTTTTTTGAATATACAGTATGCGTAAAGCCTTCTGCACATATCCCAGCACATGTGTAGCTGACTTATGTGTAGCTAAAAACTCATGCATCTACATATGGAAGTGTAATACGTGCATCAATATTTCAGTAAGGAAACTCATCAATGCATAATGAGTCTTGGGTGTCGAATGTCCCTCCTTAAAATACTGTTTTCTGTTTGGCGAAGAAATTGTGTTTTGCATTATGTATCAGGGCTATTCATTGTGTGTCGTGACGTGAAAATTTGTTTACATAACCAGATGTTCTGCAACAATGACTTCCTGTTCTCTCCTTGTTTAGTGGAGTCTCATTATATTTAATACCCACAGGAGAAATGCATATATAACACGTTTTACTAGATCATTTACATTCCCTGTAATCCGCTTATAATGATTTTAGTGTATGCCTTATGGTGGCTGGACGCTGTGCTCTGTGTTAACTTAGACATTTCATTATCTGCTGAATGATGTCCTAACTGCGGATGTGAATTTCACAGTCCGTGGGAGGACCTGCTAGGACTCGCTAAATTAAGGGCAACAAGGTCACGGAAGGGAGGTTGGAATTAGCCGCGGCTGATGAAACCGTGGCTCGGAGGCCTTGCTTTTGAGTGTGTGAGCGCTTCTTTGGGTCCCCGCCATCTTGGGCCCTTCCATGGCCTCCTCTCTGAACCCGCTATCGCAACGCTTCTGTTTTCTCAATTAGCGTGTCTCGGGAAACCCTGAGGAGCCGAAAGAAGTCCGACTACAGCCTTAATAAGGTGAACGCCCCCATCCTGACCAACACTACCTTGAATGTAATCCGGCTGGTTGGTGAGTAATTTGCTTTTTAACCCGCAGAGAACGATAGCGAAAGTGACCCCTTATCATGTCCTCCCAGATAGCGTCAATTAACAGGCTAATGGCTGATTAACAATGGAGAAATCCATTCTGTGCCTCAACCTCTGTGACATCTCTTTTTCCCGGCCATTAGGAGGGTCGCGCCCACGCGATCGTTAATTTCCCAGCTTAATTTAAATGTTCATGTTGCGCCGTGCCAACGACACGATTATTTCTCGCGCGCTTGTGGAATAATCGGAAAGGAGGAAAAATTCATTTAGATTAATGAGGTCAGTCACAGCTTGGATTTGGCCAACGCTTTCTCTGGTTATTATTTTGTTCGTAGTTGAGGCCCATTCAAAGATATCTTGAGATGAGGCTCTTGTAGTCCTGTGATTAACTGACTGTGTTTTGGAATATTTTAAAAACATTTAAATTTTAACAGACTGTGTACTGGAATATTTGGAAACATTTAAATTTGGACAGGGCTTAGGTTAATTAGGCAATCCCCATGACTCACTTCGTAACACATGATTTATAGAGCCCATGCTTCACTGAAAAATGAAACTTTGAAGGTTCTGTAATCGAAAAATTCTAAAATCTGCCCCCCAATTCAGAGGTTCAGATACCCTCTGAAGGAATATAACAAACTAAACTTTGATGCAACTGTGGATGTTATAACTGTTTTATGTGATTAGGCCAACGATGTACAAGATTCCCTGGTCAGAATTTACACTGGACCTCATTCACAAAATTTGTCTTAAATTCTTCTTACTTTTAGAGGCATTTAGCAGACGCCTTTATCCATTGATTCCGTTTATACAGCTGTGTATATACTGATGCAATGCAGGTTAAGTACCTTGCTCAGGGGTACAACAGCAGCGTCCCAATCGGAATCGAACCAGTGACCTTTAGGTTACGAGACCAACTCCTTACCCATTATACTACCATGCCACCCTGCCGATAGCCTTCATGCGGATCTCAGGTGTATCGGAGGATGAATGGCAATTGTTCATGTATTGAATGCGCATGACTGTTCATGTTGATTAGGGTAGCAATCCCATAAAAGGCAAGCCACATGCAAGCTTGTGCGCAAACGTCAGCCATTCAACGCTTTCTGCAAACGTCTCATATGCGCGGTCGCAACAGACGCGTTCTCTCCCCAAGGAACGATTAGCCAAGTAATCCAAAAGCGACAAATACACCATTGCTAAGAGCTGGGTTTGGCAGCGTGTTTGTGGGTCTTTATGTGTCATTATCAATCATCCTAATTCACTTTTATCGACAAGAAAAAGTAATTACACGTGTTCCCAACTAGGTTATTATCGTAAAATAAAACTAAAACGAAGAGTACCTGAGGGGGGAAAAAACATTATTGTAAACTGAAATAAAACAATGAGAGTTTTTGAAAACACTAAACTAAACGAAATCTACCGAACTTGCTCAATCAAAACGGAAATTGAAATCAAAAGCTAGTGAAAAATTTGAGGTTAGATAGGTTAGTTAATGTAGTTAAAATCAATTGCGTATTTAATATTAATATAGTATTATATTAATACGATAATTCTATGGATAAACAGGTCTGTAACTACTTTGCATGAATTAGAAAATACTTTACATAGAAACATCTTCTGCATATGCCTTTACATGTGTTTCGAAACACACTTAGATGTTTACCTTGCCAAAGAACAAATTCACACAAGAATTAAAAAAAAGAATGCCGAAATGTTCTTGGAAACATTCGTAAGCACAGATAACGATCAGATTTGACTGTGTGCATGTTTCGTGAATGAGGTCCAGTATCATTATTGGAAACTCTTTGGTCTTCCTTAAAGTCCCTTGTGCAAACTGTCTGCTTGTTAGATCCTTGATTTCAATTTGTTTTTTAATCATTGCACAACTTTTTTTTTTGTGATTGGGCCATTTTGAAGAAAAACCTTTAATTTCAGGATGGTGTAATTAAATTTCTTTCCTTGCGTCCTGTGGACAGCAGTGAAACATTGCCCGATTTAATGCAGAAGTAAAATTAATCGCTTCCCCGTTTATCAGTCCAAGTGCAATATTAACATTATAACCTCTGTGTATTCTCTGGTAATTAATCATGTGCTGCAACTTGTTTTCTTCAGATTTGTTTTCCCGAGGCCTTGCCTCATACTGGCTATACTCTACAGTGAAACCAAGTGTTTTATCGCAGACATCCTTTTTGGCACTAGAAACCCCAAAAGGCTTCTCATGCTACGACGTACTAATGATACCCAACGACAAATTTAATTCACCCTTGTTGTAATGTTTTATTATTGTGACCTAATGTTCATCTATCTGTTCCGGAGGGATTTATTCCTATCCTGATTTTTATTTCTTTCTGTTTTTACCACATGTGCTTAATAGAAACAGTATGCTCGGCTGTAATGCTGCAGAAGTCCCAGGAGACCGGGTTGTTGCTTTAAGTGATAGTTCTATTTTCATGCTGCGATTCAGATGTTTGTGCCTGTCACATTTGAGCAATGGCGGATTGCGGTCGCTGTGATGTCTGTTCTTGGCGGCGAATGCGGGAACATTAACTGTTGTAAATTTTTGCTTTGAAACAGGGAAGTACATGCAAATGATGAACATTCTGAAGCCCATTGCCTTCGACGTCATACACTGCATGTCCCAGCTCTTTGACTACTACCTGTATGCGGTCTACACCTTTTTCGGACGGAACGATATGGTAGGCAAAATACTCTAAACGTATCAGAATTCGATGCTCTGTGGGGTATGCTACTGTATGGCTTCCATGTGACAAATTTCAACAACTGAAACTCAAATAAGGTTTTGTTATATTAAAATTTTAGTATGAACTATAAACTCACTGGGACTCATTGTACATTGTCTTTGTGTCTGCATGAATTCCTCATTCATATTTGTCCTGTTTTTTTTTTTTTCCTGACTATATACAGATATATTCAGGAAAAGTATTGAATTAAAACTGATGCTCACTCACTCGCTTAGCATTGTTTCATGTAGCCTAATTGTTCGACTTGTACGTGTGCACATGCACATGTATGCATTTCAGCATGTAATATTCAGCTTTTTTTATTATTTAGCATTTTTTGAATACTCTTACCCAGATGCTGCTAAGTTACACAGCGCATATATGTTTTAAAAAATATTGTGACACCCTCTCCATTTACACAGCCGCGTATTTACCGCAGTCCAGGTTAAGTGGCGTGCTCAGCAGTGCAACAGCACTGCCACTCCTGGGAAGTGAACCTGCAACCTCTGAATTACAATTCCAGTTTCCCCGACCATTATTCTGTATCCCCCCCCCCCCTGCAGAATGTGCAGATGGGCTGGTCTCATTTCTAATGGGGTAAACAGAGAGGACGCACACTGACTCCGTGGGTAGTGATGTTTGTAGTACCGCGTTCTATTAGTTCATAGCAGCCCATCAGTTGTTTGGCGACAGGATCTGGCTAATTCGGTAAATTGCATTTCCTCCTGCCGCCGAGCTGTAAATTGCGGCGCTAATGGTTCCTGTCAGCACATAACGTCGCCGGCAAATGTGTGCCGCGCGGTTAATTTGAACTGTATTCCCGAGCAGATTGCATAAATGCCAATCACATACACGCAGACCCGCAGACCATCGTTTCGCTAATATACCGCGCGCGGAAGTGTCTTAGCAGGGGGGAGAGCACGCGTGTCGTTTCCTCTGAAAGTGTGTTGACGGTACAGTGAAACGAGTTGTTTTTGCCGTTTCAGTAAGGCATTCGGGGTATTTGACCAAAAGATGAATGTGAGACAGAACTGCACCCCTTGACTCCCAAGCGCGGTCTCCGTAAATGAAAAACAAAGCCTGAACTGAGACCGGACTCTCGCTGCTCTTTTTTTTTTTTGCGTGAGCAGTCCGTGCAAAAAGAAGCACCTGAGCGACGGTCAACGCCTGCCAGTCGTTCGTTAGCTTTCCGTTGGGGGGGGGGGGGGACTACTCGACACAAAAACAGCTGTTACTGTAAAAAAGGTGAAACGCGCGCGAGCAAACAGCATGAAATAAAAGCTGCTTGTCTGTACTTCTGTCTCATTCATCTTTTCAGCTGAAATGCATGTGCCTTAAGTATATGGCCAAAAACCGAGTGCAGTTTGGCTCTTCCGTTTCCGTGCTTTTGAAGGGCGCTGTACGTTACGTTACGGTTAATTCCCCCGTTAACATGCGCCGGTGCGTGCGTACCGGGCCGCGGGGCGGCGCCCCCCGGGGGACGGGTAATGAACAAGCTCGCCGCCGCCACGGGCGTCTCCGCTGATTATCCCCGGGTGCGGAGCTGCGGAGGTGGGCGGGGCTGGCGCACGTCGTCCCCCGCTGAGGCGCGCCGCTCGCCCGTCGGCCTCGCCGGCACGCGCCGCGCTCGGTTAAACTGCCAGAGTTTTATAAACACGCCATTTGGATAATTTGTCAAATTACACAGCGACGCATTTTATGTCATTTGCCGATCGTGGCCAACAAACACTTTCCCTGGGTTTTTTTTACTTTCTCGTAGAAACCCTGGTAAGTCCTTTCAGAGGACGATGGTATGATTAGCCCCGTTCGGAAACGATCATTATTAATGTTGCTTTCGCGAGAGGCAATGCATCTATATGCCAGTGCGATAATTATGGCGGCCGCTGGAATACGTTGAGAAAAAGCACATTATTCACGGGGCGTTTAGAAGAGAATACCATTCCTACTGAATGGAGGAGGCGGAGATGGGGGGGGGGGGGGGGGTCAGCATTACAGATGATCCCAGTTTACAAATAACTTATCAGAAAAACGCAGAGGAACGAGCGGCTTCCCGAATGATGAAGTGGCGGAGCGCGGGGGAACATCTTGAGAGCCCCACGGCGATCATTAGGACCCAGAGAGCCGGAGCTGTCACGCTAATGGATGAGCTCTCCCCAAAGTTTGCAAACAAAAAAACACAACGAAGCTCTCGAAACGTTAGCGGCCTCTCTGTCTGTCTGTCTGTCTGTCTGTCTGTCTGTCTGACGCGCTGAAACAACCCGATATTTTGTTTTTGCGCGATATGCAAAGCTGCTCTCGGAAAAGAAGGGGTGGGGGAGCGTTGGGGAGGATTGAGAAAGTGGAATTAAGCCCTGAGAAGCTTACGGCGGGGGCTGCTGCACTCGTTCACCGCGGAGCGCTCTGCCGATCGCGACGCGGCCGTGAGCGCGCGGCTTCCTCCGGGACGAGGGCGCCGGGGCGCGGCTCGTTTCGGTTCCCCCCCCCCCCCCGCGCGCTTCGCGTCCTTTCGCCCGCTCGCTCCATTGTTTTCGTTTTTTTATTTATTTTTTTGTTCTTTCCCGTCGTTTCCCGAAGAGTGCGGCCAGCCCGACCGCGCCCGCCCCGGGCAGAGAGCAAAGCGCTGGCGGCCAGGCTCCCGCGGGCTGGGTAAGGGCGGGGTTCCTCACCCCCGTGCGGGGGCGGAGACGTCTCCCCCTGGTGTGCAGTGTGTGTGCTGTTATTCTTCAGACGCCTCCGTCGCTTAGAAACGTCCTCTCCTCTGTGTGTGCCGCCTTCTCTGTTTCTCATCTGCCTTCTGGAATTTTCTGTGTCAGGACCGTGGTCAGAAACTCCATTTGAAAGCCATTTCTGTGCCATTACAACTCCCATCTTAACTGTATTAATACCACGCTGGAGTATGCTCATATTTAACTGCGTTGCCTTTGTTGTCTAAAAATGCAAGGAGGTTTTCATCCATTTTTCTTCCCTAATTGCAAAGCTGTAGCAGAGTCACGCTTTTCTAATAAAACGTGTGAGAGCGGAATGAGAGCCAGAGTAGCTGCTGGACTCCTTTGTTGTTTGTGAACATGGGAACCATTATAGTGCAATGCAAACTATTCGGGTAACAAGTACGTCTTGTCTTAGGACACAAGATCACTTAATGGCGAAAGGCCTTCTAGTCTCACCTAACGATCGGCCAATTCTCGAGCGAAAACACACTGTACACCTAAAATTTTGAGTCACGTAGTCACGGGGGCCCCGAATGTAGCGGAGAAAGCGGTGCGAAAGGCGTCGAGATTTCAAACGGGGAACGCGTGGGCGGAGACGCAGCGCGGGCTCCTCGCGTTCGACACGGCCCCGAGAGCACCTCAAACGAAAAAGGCTAGCGTGCTAGCGGTCACCCACTGTACACTGGAGGAAAAAGAAAAGCGTGTACAGAATTTGCCGTTCGGCTATGCCGCCGCGTCTGCAAATTGAGCTTTTAAAAGCTGGCTTTTAACTGAAAGAGCCGGCGTAATGGAGCGGAGTACACTCTAAAAAATGATTCACTGCCTCTACTCCAAAAAAAAAAACATTTTAAGGCAGCGCTACGGCGGGCCTCGAGTTTGTCGCGAGACGCGTCCGGTCGGCGAGCTCTGCGAGGAGAGGGGCAGGAACTGAACTCGGGTCTCCCGCCTCCTCCCCGTCCCTCTGCCGCTGAAGTGCAGGCGAGTTCGTCCAGGCCGGAGTTCGGTTCCTGCTTCGCGCGGTGGTTAGCGTAGCCGCCTCTCAGAAGCGCGCTTGGTTCCTGCTTGCCTCTCGTGCGGAGTCTGTTATCTAGATGCTGTTTGTTAGGTGCTGTAACATAGTGTTTCTCAGCCCCTGGTCCTGGGGGCCCACTGTGTATACGCTGTTTTCTTTTATCTCAGAGATAATCTCTAGATCAATTAAGGTTGTTGAGAATACGTTTAAGATCTGCCACGATTCTGTGGTTACACGATTCTGTGGTGTTTTTAACGCGACGCCGGTTTGGATTGTTGCCGTTTGTTTTCAGTTACCTCTGCTCATTTTACGCAGAGGGTTTCAGGTTTCCACACACTCAGCAAATGGGACCCAGCTGATATCACCAGTCGGTAACAGATCAATTAAAAACAGAAACTCTTTCATTTGGAATTATTTGCTATGTAGTACATTCAGCACAGTGAATGAAAGCATACGTTAGTCTAACCAATTGAAATTCCAGGGATGTGAATATGGGACATTTTCTAGGGCATAAATAGCTATTTTTGGCAAATTGTGGCTTTTTATAAATAGGTCCTTCAGTAGATTTCAAGTCTCATTAAGAACAGTTACAATAATGCATTACAATACAGAGCTTGTTTGGAACAAAAACACAGTGGTTCCCTAAGACCAGGGTTGAGAAAAAGTGTTGTAACAAACTCCAGATCTGTTGTGGTGTGTCATGGACCTGCAAAGCTGACCAGTTAAAAATAAATAAGGTGAAATCCTTTAAATTATTGTAAGGTGGGGTGGGTACCTATGGTGTCAATCAAATGGTGGTGTCAATCAAGTGCACATGTGGAAAATTGAGTTACCTCCACTTGATTGTTGTTCTTACAAGAATAAAATGAAGAAATTTGTGTTTAAATTACCGACTGGAGCAAATTGAAATTATTATTGTCTTTTCGTGTTCCTAGAACTCATTAAAATATGCTTCACAATTCAGCAATTTAAATCCTTAAATTAAAATGTTCATCCTGCCATACGCATTTGTTTTACATATTGGATACTAGCCCGCTGAATCATTTTTTAGAGTGTATATTTAGCTATTGATGGTGCTCTACGACCACCAGTGTGAAGATGGCCCGACTCAGAGTTGTTTGTACTGATGAATCTTTGTCCTTTTACGCTGTGCTGATCTTGTCTTCTGTAGAAAACAACACATCATATTTAATCTGTCAGAACAAAACAACAGGCTGTGTGTGTGTGTGTGTGTGTGTGCACGTGTGTGGGGGTGTGTGACGGTGTGCTTGCGTGTGTGCAGAGGTGTGTGTCTGTGTGCTTGTGTGTCCGTGCGTGGCTGCGTGTGTGTGTGGGGGTGTGTGTCGGTGTGCATGTGGGTGAGTGTGTCACTGTGCCTGCGTGTGTGTGTGTGAGTGTGTATGTTGTGTGCTTGCGTGTGTGTGGGGGTGTGTGCCTGTGTGAATATGTATGTGTGTGTCTGTGAGCGTGTGTGTGTGGGGGTGTGTGTCTGTGTGCATGCGTGTGTGTGTATGTGTCTGTGTGCGTGTGTGTGTCGGTGCATGCGTGTGTGTCTGTGAGCGTGTGTGTGCGGGGGTGTGTGTCTGCGTGCATGCGTGTGTGTGTGTGGTGAGCGTGTGTGTGTGGGGGTGTGTGTCTGCGTGCATGCGTGTGTGTGTGTGGTGAGCGTATGTGTGTGGGGGTGTGTGTCTGTGACCAATTATGTGTGTTGTCTGCTGGCGTGTGTGTGTGGTGTGTGTGTCTGTGTGCACGTGTGTGTGGTGGGTGTGTGTGGTGGGGTGTGTGCTGCGTGCAGAGTGTGTGTGGTGCGTGTGTGTGTGGGGGTGTGTCTGCGTGCATGCGTGTGTGTGTGTGGTGAGCGTGTGTGTGTGGTGGTGTGTGTCTGCGTGCATGCGTGTGTGTGTGTGTGTGTGTGTGTGTGTGTGTGTGTGTGGGGTGTGTGTCTGGTGCATGCGTGTGTGTGTGTGGTGCTGTGTGTGTGGTGTGTGTGGGCTGGTGTGTGTGGTGGTGTGTGTGTGTGTGGTGAGCGTGTGTGTGTGGGAGTGTGTCTGCGTGCATGCGTGTGTGTGTGTGGTGAGCGTGTGCGTCTTTGCGGTCCTTGCTGTGCTGTGCAGATGTGAGACTCTGGCAGAGGCTCAGACTGTGAAATCTCTTCCCCTGCAGTATGAATCATCGGGGCTGGGGCTCATCAGCAGCAGACTGCGGACCACGCTCAACAGGATCCAGGAGAGCCTCATCGACGTGGTAAGAGAGACCATTAGCGCTTAGCGCGCCGCGGCCGGCAGCCCAAAACGCCGCGCGGGCCGCCATCCCGTCCATCTCGCCCCGGATCCCGCCGCAAATGGCGGGGCACTCAGCCCCGGTGTTTTCGCGGGCCTCGGTAAGGGTCGCCGTTTAATGGGCCGGTGTTAGCCGCCGCGGCGGCTCTAATTGTCCTGGAACAGCGAGCGCTCGGCGGCGCGGCTTAAATAAATAATAAACGCGCCGTCTCCAGCGCCCCCCATTAGAGGCCCCGGGGGCCCGGCCCGCCGCGGCCCCAGACGTCACCCGCCGGGTTCATTAGCTCTCCGCGCGGCCGGGCTCGCGGACGGGGGGACGGGGGGGGTGGGGGGTGATGGGAGCCCGGGCCAGGCTGCGGTCCATTAGCCTCACAGCCCTGGGGCAGGGTTAGCCTGCGCCCGGCGTCGGCGCACCGCAGAGTTTGATTGGCCCGAGCTCTAATTAACCGTCCGAGGCACAGCTGAGCGCAAAATCGCCGTCGCGTCGGGCCGGGCGGAAACGGGAGCCGTGCGGGAAACGGCCGAGGAGGAAGTGATGCGGTGGGCGAAAGTGGTCGGTGCGCGCGCCGCTGCAGTTCGAAACCTCGACCGCGACCCCTGGGCCGGCGGGACACGGTCGGCCCCGTTTTGTCCTCGTTGTCCTTCGGGTCGTCGCCGCACTGGCTCCGGTGCGCACGGGCTTCCGGTCCGTGCCAAGTGCCTCCTGTAGCGCTGTGTGGCCTGTCGGTGTGGAACCCACGTCGACCTTTGGGTGCTTGCTCATGCTACCCCTGCAGGGCTGCTTGCACAGGTGCGAAGCTCAGAGGTGACCCAACTAGCCAAACCGAGGGAAGGGTTTTTTAAAAATTGAGCTGCTGGGTGACTCATCCCTCTCACAGTCACGTCCGGTCTCAAGTTCAGGCCGTGCCTGACTATAGCGCCGACTGCAGCCGGGGGTCCCGTTGGGCGGTGCGTGACCCCCCCCCCCCCGGTACGTCACTCGGGGAGAGAGGGATTTCAGCCTGTCGAATTTCTGTCTCGCACACGCCAGTGACCCCTTCAGCTCAGGCGGTGCCCGTGGTCCCGCCTGCAGGCTGCACGTGAAGCGTCCTTCTGCGACTCTGCGCCCGTGCGAGATTAGCCACTGAACCGCAGAGAGAAAAGAAGCTGCGGTTGAAGCTCGCTAAGGAGGATTTGCAGTTTGGAGCTCGACTTCATTTCCAAATTTGGAGAAAGGAGTGGTGAAATTTCTAATCGAGGCTCAGGATTGGTGAAGCTTGCCCGTGTCTGTTTTCTCATGATGAGAGGATTAGACTAGATTTGGGGAAGAGAACGGGGCGCTCGAACCGTGCTCGCTCTCTCTTTTCTGCTGTGACTGTGTCAGTTTTCAGGTATTTGCCTCAGAAACTTGTGCGCTAGCAGAGACGCTAATATCGTCCTCGCCGGTTGCTTCGCGGGGACTTAGCCTACATATACATACAGTAGCATATTTTAGCGGCCTCTCACAGACTCTCTATTCAGGAGCCTCTCTTGGTATGTTTTACAGTAGTTCCTCACCCTCTGACCTCGCTGCGTCTGTGACGCATGAGTCTTTACTTGCGCTTCCGACCCTTGACCTCCGCTCTGCTCCGCTGCGTCCGTGGAGATTGGCGAGGAAGCTTCTTTTTCTCGTTACCCTCTCGTGCGTTCGGCGCGTCTGACTTCGCTTCTCGGCAGCCGCGTTTCCCGAGATAATATCTACCCTTTTCCGAACCCGTCTGTTCCAGCACGGTCTCTGCATCCAGCTGCAGCAGCAGGGCCCTGCTTGTTTAGCCGTTCTGCGTCCTGCGGGTTCCTCTGGCGTAACGCGCACGGTTCCGCAGATTTACGCTGAGATAAATAACAGTGACTGACAGCTCAAATGATTCAGCTGTTCTGCAGCGGCAGGTGTGTTTTTAACCCCTGTTCCGTCTGCTGCCTGCGTGCGGATTCGCCTCGGAGGCAATAGAAATATAAAAACGGACAGGCTTTTTTAATCATAGAATGAACTTTTGCTGGGCGTCTCGTGGCTTAGCCTGTTGGGTACTGTGCGCGTACTTATTGCCAGCTGCGAAGTCGGCGGTTCGAATCCGGCTGTGCGACCTTTGTCCCGTCTCTCTCTCTCTCTCTCTCTCTCTCTCTCTCTCTCTCTCTCTCTCTCTCGTTCTTCCTGTCTGTCTACACCGTCCTGTCCGATAAAGCTGAAAAGCCCATTGAAAGTGTATCTAGGAGAGAACACCCCTTTTCTAAGGCACTCTAACCTGATTTCACGTTTAAGCACTTTTGTCCGAGAGTCGGTCATCCTGACGGACGGGAGGACGTCGTTTGTCCGTAGCCCCCGTCAGCGTGCTCCCCGGGTTTTGTGCATCGCGTTACGGTGCGGCCATTTTGCGGGGGTTCTCAGGCAGAGTGACGCGCGGTGCGGGAGAAGCAGGAGTGCGTTCGCTGGAGTAACCGGAGCGACGGTGCCAGACAAACAGCTGGCTCTCATCACTGCCAGACCGGCCAGTTTCGTGTCCAACACCCCCCGAGGCCCTAAAAGTAACTACGTTTACGACGCCAACCGAGAACCGCAATAAATCGATATTATTATGACACCGTCTTTGAAAGGCGTTTACGTTTCAGTGAGCTCACTTTGGCCTCCGTGATGTGAGTGTTACATGTCCAGCTGGCTGGGGGCAGTCGGGTCCTTTTTGCTCGTATTTTTGTGTCTTATGGGCGGGTCGCTGTGTCCCTGATTATTTAAAGTGTCTGAGACTCTGGCTCCTGTTTCCACCTGAACACGTTCAAGGCTTTGAGGGTTTTGGGAGAAGCGAGTTTTTATAAACCGTGGATAATAAGGTCACTGCTCGTTTTCCGTTCTCCGGTTTTGTTTTGTTTTTTTTTTTTCTTCTCGCCTCGTCTGTCGGACCAAATGGCGAAAACGGCCGCGCGCGGGTGGACCGCGACCGCGCCCGTTACCTTTTTACGAGCGCGCTAACCGTCGCCACCCCCGCGTCTGGGAAATTTCTTCTTTTCGCTCCGGTTTTCTTCCTCCCTCGGTGGGTTATCAGTGCCACACGCAGAGCGGCCGGATTACAGTTTTTCTCGATTGCTAACACACTAAAACTGGTTCTTTTAGCAAAAACTCCCAAATTATTGCTTCAGTTCTCAGAGGACCGACACATCTCTCAAAACTATAAACACTTTTCACTTGTTTTAACACATGCTGCAAATTGCAAATCTTTTTCCGCAAATCTCTACAAACAAATGCTCTCATGAATCACTGGTTACACACTGTGCTCATGCAACAGACACTAGTAGTCAAAACAGTTAACTCAAGTCATCACAACCTAAACTCAGGTAACACACCTTTCTCTAGGCGCAAACACTTGGCAGCAAAATTGTTCACACACCGGTCACAATCTCTGGATCAGTAAATAGGGCCACAGTTTGCGTCTGTGTGCTTTTGAACAATGGATCCTCAAAATGGACAAGCTGTCCAAAGATCAGGAAGACAAAGGAGACAAAGAGGCAGGAGACAATTTGTCCCAGACAAAATACGTGCCACCTTGACCATGTGCTGGCTCATGGTATGATGATGAGGGAAGCTGGACAGAGAGTTTAGCCAAACTTGAATCGTTTCACAGTGGCATCCATTGTCCATACTTTCAGACAAGAAAACAGGTACTATAATTTACTGTAATGTTACGTATTGTATCCGCTGTACTACTGTGAGAGGATATGCTGTCTATGTAATGTTGAAGTGTATTTACAGACGATATGTTCTTTAGATTTTATTGCTGTTTTTGTTTATAGTGCTGCATATACTGAGTTCCTTTTATGAATGCTACTCTCCTTTGAAAATACTACATTTTTTTGTTCCTTCAACTGTGTTGTGGTTACTGTACAGTACTTTTCACTCAGCATCACTTTTCAGTACTACAGATAAGATATTTGGAAATTTGCACACTCCCTCATTTGTTAGTAGTGTAACATTGCAAAGGTCAAAATCTGAAAACCATAAAATAAGTAGAATAACCAGGAGAAAATAACACACTGCTATAAAAGGTTTTTTGCAGTAGTGCTTTGAATTTATCTCACTGGTGTGTTATGGGTAATCTACATTGTCTGTGTTTTCGATGGCTTGTGTGTGCCATTTGAAGGCAAAGTTTAATTTTGATGGAAGAGTATATGTTTTTGAGAAGATCATTTGAGTTTGGCATGGATGTTTGAGGTTTGTGCTGATTGATGTGTAGTTTTGGGATTGTGTTAATAGTTCTGAGAAAAAGGGGAATTGTGTCATTAAATGTGCCTTAGCAATCAAAAAAAACTGTAAGGAAGACGGACGCGCCGTTTCCAAGGAGCCGGAGCGCGCGCTTCCTCTGCCTCTGCGGGTCGAGGGTCGCGCGTTCCGCGCGGCGCATCGGCGCGAGATAAAGCGGCTCTCGGGCCGACGGGGCGAGCGTGCGGTTCTGGGAGCGGACGGGCCGAGCCGCTGAGCGCTGTGCTGAAGCGCGCGTCGCGTCTGCGGGAGGCTGTTCTCTGGGGGAACTCGAAACAGAGCTGCGTTTTGCGACGCGGGCCTGCGGTGGGAGCAGGCGATAGCGCTCAGCCCAGCCGTTCGTGGCGCTCGATTAAAAATGTAACTTAATATAAATCCTCACTGCTGTTGGGTTCAGCCGTAAATTTGACTTTGACTTTGCTCTGTTGGGTGTGGACGGAAAATATCAGAAAAGGCTTCTAATCGTCTCCCTTTGCGCTGAGCTATTTTCGCGGACCCGATAAATCATTCATCCCCTGGATACGCGATTCCACATTTCGTTCATTTTGTGATCTTCCCTTCCTTTCCTCCCTCCCCTGCTCCGTGTCTCTCTCTCACTCACTCCCTCTATTTCTGTCTAATTAAAATTGCTTTATTTGTCTGCCAAATCGCACTGCTTGTCAAGACCCCATTCATGGGAACACATATATGAGCATTAATTAATCCAAACAATCAGAACGGAAAAAGTGGGACGCATTATCATTCCTAATTATCTTTCCCTCTGGGTTATGGAGAGCACATTTTAAAGTTTCCATTTGCGAAAATAATGTATGTATTATCGCATTATCGTGTATAATCTATCTCCCTTTGTCTTCCCCTCTGTCTGCACATCTCCTAGGACACTTTCGGAAGTTTTAGTGCTGCACTTACGGCGAAGTGTATAAAAAGGCCCGCGCAGAATGTGTATGCGTGTTATAAATCCGATTGCCTAATTATCATATTTCAGAGTTAATTATAGGGAGTAGCGCCGAGGTCAGATTACCGTCTGACGTTTTGAAACGCGATTACTTTCGACGCGGTCGCAAAGCACGCCAAAAAAAAATAAATATCTCGACCATCTCGACGTGTCTCTTTATCTCCGTTTCCTCGCGAAGGATGCCACGCTGGCTTATCTCCGGGGAGACGCGCGTTTATCGGAACAAAGAGGCTCGCCCCCCCCGAGTCTCGCTGATCCGACGGCCGAGAATGTTTCATTTTCAGCGTCGCTGTGCCGTTGATATCCCGCCGAATTAGCCTTTGCCAAAACCGAGCGTTCGCCCGCTACCGCGAACGGCGCTAAGTAGCGAGCATCTCGCATCCAATTTAAACGCCCCGCTAGCGGCTAATTCTGAATAATGGACTGCCCGTAATGAAGCCCAGCTTTTCAAATTGAGGTTGCCGTTGCCCGTTTCATAAACGGATCGAGATGGCCGGATGCCCTTGAAACCGCATTTTTGCGTTGGGACGACGTGAAACCGGCGGTTTAAAATGGCGCCGGATGCGTGCGCGGCCGTCGCAGCACGTTAGCACGTTAGCCCCGATTAGCGCCGGCTGAACCGGGAGCAGCCGGCTCCATTCGCCGAGGGGGGCGGCGCGTTCGGGATTCCACGGGGGCGTACTTGTTTACTTTCAGTCGTTATTTGTGCAGGAAGGCCGCTCAGCCGGTGTGCTGTCAGAAACGGTCGTGATGAGACATTCGCCGGTCCTTAACCAGAAGATAAATACCCGACGTCAGCGACCGTAACCCTCCGGGACTGAGGTTTACCTTCAGCGGCTCACGCATTGAGAGATCCTGGGTTTTGTTCATTTTTTTTTTTGCTAAAGTGCCAAAAGAAGAGCAGATCAGCCCACATCATTTTGAAAAACCTCGATACGCCTTTGGGAACGCGGAGCCTTCCGGAGACCCGGATTTATTCCGACTGCACTCCAGCGCTGCGTTAGATCCTGGTGTGCAGAGCGGCTTGGCGGGTTGGGTCGCTGGATGGCGGTTTATCATCTCTACGCGGTGCGGATTATAGCCCAGGCCTGCTCTGACACGGGAGACGTGTTGGGATGCATTCCAGAGGTAACCCTGTGGGCAGGGTTCAGTCAGAGGCCCTTAGACCGTTCAGTAGAGCCCTCCAGATTAATGTGAGTACTCACCCTCTCGACATGGGGGCGGGAAGAAGAAGCGGTTTCAAGCCAATGAAAATGAGTTTTCCTGGAATGATTGACACCTATTCCACTGAGTGACTGACCACTCTTTAAAGGGACAGTTCACACCACAAATAAAGTAAATCTCTATATCCACTTTACCGGAGCGCTAGCTGTCCATCCAGGTGGATTCACTGTGAAGTCCGCTGCAGCTCACCCTGACACAGAGGACCTCAACGGGGCCAAAGCGGCAAAGATGTACATTCCGAAAACTCAACAGCGACGCCTCTTTCTGAATGAAATGACTCAGTTGCTCAGGAACATCCACAGACTTTGTGCATGGCTTCATCGAAAACTACTTTCTACCCAAGTACACCAACTGTGTATATCTACGCAAACGTCTCAACCAATGCCCGCCAGTATTCTGATCAAAACAATTCACTGATCAAAACAATGTTGACACTGCAGTGTTATGCTTCCCTTGTCTCTAAAATATGAATGGCAGATTGGAAAAGGACTATGTTAACAGCTCTGCTGTTAAAATGTTGCTGGAATTGACTTTGATGATATGACGCTGTTCTATTTGCTAACTTATTTTAAAACTTATTTGATTATATTTTTTAACTAAATGTATCAGTACAATAAGGATTGTGAAGAGATTCTTCTCAATTCTTCTCAAAGGAAAAGTTCACTTGGTCTTCAGAAAAACTCCTGTTTCCAGACCGGGTGCCACAATATTCAGGCCACACCTTTTCCCGTTAGTTGAATTTTTCAGTCTTGCAGACCTTTACGGTTTGTTTGATCGAATCCGAAACAACTTAAGCCCGGTTTGATTGAATTGCATATGCCCTTTAACCGGTGTTTGATTGAATCCGGGGAGAGTGTGTGGTTCCGTTTATGGTTTCCTGGTTTCTGCCTTTATGAGCAAATATTTTGCAACCCTCAGGGGCCTCTCTGTCGGGTGGAAAACAACACCATGCACGCTGCTTGGGTTAACCTGGGACCCGTCTGAGACGTTTGAGCCCAGGAAAAAGGTACTGGCAGTTAGCCTGCGGGCAACTGTAGTTATAACTTAATAAGTAGTCTGCAGTAGTACTCATTGCAGACAAGCGCACATGAATTAAAACCGTGAACGCCCACTTTCGGGGAGTTTGCGCACACATTAAAAGTCAGCTGTGAACCGGGTCAGGAGTTTCTGACTTTCGAGTGGGGGAGGCGGCTGCTTCACGAGGTGTGGCCGCGAGATTGGAGGAACTGGGAGAGACTGACGCATTGTAGCGCGCATGATATCTTCTGCCTGACTAGTAGGCAGGTAGTCTCAGCGCTCAAACGCAGGAAATGAACGTCTGTGCAGCCTCATGCAGTTCAAGCCTACCTCCAATTTTAATCTTCAGACTCCAAAAATACAAACAAAGCCTTTTCTATTATGCCTTTTTTCTGTAGGGAAAAAAAAAAAACCTTTATTTTCTTTCTGGAAATTTCTCCCGTATCTGCTAAACAGACGCTAACTTTTCTTTTCGTAAACAGTTGTGTCGTATGCAAATGTGTCATCTTCCCTCAGGCAGCCGCTATAAATGGCAGCCTTTGGCTCTTCCTGCCGCAGCAGACAAAGCAAATGATAGCTCTGATTGCGTTTGACACTCCTCTAATGAGAAAAGAGTTTGTGATATTAGGATAGGATGAGGAACTAGGTGAGATAGTGCACTTGACAGTAATTGCCTCCCGGCTCAGCTGCCCCGGCTTTGAGAAACTCTTGCGGATTAGAATATGGATGTGACCCAGTCACAAAAGGGGCCGCGTTATTTTCCGCACAAATTGAATAGCTTTTATTTATGCGCGGCCTCTTTTGTCTGGCTACTGTAGATTTTGTCTTTCCTGAGAGGTGTGTCAGGAGTTCTCGGATCATGAGACTAACTTTGGTCATTTTAAATTAAGCTTTTGTGCGTGTGTGTGTGTGTGTGTGTGTCTGTGTGCCTGCTCGCCTGTGCTTGTGTGTGTGTGTACTCACGTGCCGCATTGTGCCGAACTATGTCCGTGCGTACGCACGTTGTGCGCCGGTCTAAGTGTGTTTTGTGTAAACAGCCTGTGCTTGTGTGTAGGAGTGTGTTTTGCACAAGTTTATGCCTCTTACTTCTGTATCTGAGTTTGTGAGTGAGAATAATGCATGAGGTAGCGAGTGAGTAATGCGTTTGCCAGATGATGCAGTCTCTCTCTCATCAGACAGGTATCTCTGTGCAGTGGCTGTCAGCTGCTTCGTGCTGAAATGACTCAGTCACATCCGAGCACGCTTCCCCAAACAAATCACCTCCGTAATCAAAGAGGAAAACAAGACACGGAACGCATTGGTTTATCCGCTCAAAACTATGGGAGACAGAAGCTGATTTTTTTATTTTTGCAGAGCCATGAGTAAATTATATTCAAATTATAAAACTGGAAGAATTGTACCATGAAGTGAAAAAGTTTAATTTGGTCTGTGGACATTTACAAATTTTCCATAAATATTACCTTCACACCTAAAAAGTTGTACTGGAAAATACTGCAAATATGTTTTTTTTCCCCACATTATTTTGAAATGGCTATTTATTTATTTATTAGCAGGGTATTCACTGTTAAGATATCAGTGGTATAAAGTGACACGTGAAAAAGAACAGTAAGTGGCAAATGCATTTTCTTCCTTTTTTTTTTTTTTACAGCCAATTGATGATATGATGAACATTTGCTGTATTTTCCCTGGTGTTTGATGCTGTACATCATTTGAGTTAAATCAGTCATTCCAGCCATCTTCCTCAAATTGCTTCAAATTAAACTCTTATTTTGGAAGACATTATGAAAGATGCTAAGAGAGATCACATTATGAATGGTACGAAGAGATCAATTCTCAGATCGATGACACACAAACATTTTAATTATTTTTTTTTACAAATAGTTATTTTTACTTATTTTTTTTACAAATTCCAGTGTAATCAGTCAGTATGACAATTTTTTTTTAAAACTTTTTAAGATATTAAGCTTTTTTGACAGCTGATATTTGAAGTAATATATGATGACTTTTTTTTCGATGTTTGTCATTTATAAAGAATCCCAGAGAAGTTTAGACTTTCTGAGTGTGTTCTTCGTGGGTGCATGATCGGCACGAGTTCACACACTGACAAACAGTCATCAGGCTCTTCGGAGTATTATTGGAAATAATCTCCACTTTCATATCTTTTCTTGTCTGGCATTTTGTTTTTTGTTTTTTATGTGCCAAAATGTGGAGCTAAATTTTTTTTGCCATTAAGGAGGAGCAGGAACGCACCCAAGCTTTAAAGTTAATGCCTGGATAAATATCAGCGCCGCTGAGTCCCATCATCTTGGCTGATTGTTTAGATCATAAATGCTTCAGGAGTGTTTTTTTTTTTTAACCACTTCTTTCAATTCTGTTGCATATAGCGAGGCTACAGTGTTATTGCCCGAATGCTTATCTGTTATGCCTTTTTTACTGAAAATGGAGGCATTGAATTGAGCTTGCTCCTTTAGCAGAGGCGATGCTCCGGTGTCCCAGGGAAAGCTTTTCGAAGTCTTCCGTCATTTTTATGGCTGATCTCAGGCTCCCATCTTCTCCGGAGGGTATTATTTGGCGGAAAACGGCGGGTAAACCGGTTGTGTCGTTTCATTCTCTCATTCTGCTTCATGGGCCTTTTTATCGCGGCGGATCCTGGTAGCCGCGGGGCCCCGAGGAGTCCGTTTTTTTTTTCGGTTTGCGCCGCTCTGTTTCGGGGCCCTCCGAGTCACGGGGGGGGGTGCGGGCGTGGCGGTTTGCCCCCCCGGGTTCGGCTCATCTCGAATCGGGAGCGTTCCGGTTCCAGCTGGCCGGGCGCTCTCGCGGGGGGTGCCGCGTGATTGGCCGGCCTGTTGCCCGGGGAGAGAGGGAGGGAGGGAGGGAGGGAGCTTTCGGTCGGCAGGTGCGTGGGCCCCGGGGTCGGGTGCAGGACCGGAGCGGGCCCCGTAGCGCAGTGCCTGCGGCGGCTCCGTCGGCATGGAGATGAGCGCGGAGGAAGCGCTCGCCTGGGACCTGCGATAAGCCGGCCGTGCGGTCAGAATGGCGCTGTTATGCGGGGCTAAAATGCTAATAATAATAAATAAAGATAGCCAGCATTTGGTTTCAACCAAGTAGCATGTGCTGTGCACTACATTTACTCATGTTTTATTTAATAGCCCCCCTGACAAATACATTTTAATACTGCGGTACTCAGTACAATACCACAGTACTTTTTAAGCCTCCGGGATGCCCTGTTATGTCTCAGGGTTTCAGATTCTCAGGTTCAGATTCAGATTCAGATTCAGATTTCAGGATCTGATTCTCAGGTTCAGGTTCAGATTTCAGGATCTGATTCTCAGGTTCAGGTTCAGATTTCAGGATCTGATTCTCAGGTTCAGATTCAGATTTCAGGATCTGATTCTCAGGTTCAGATTCAGATTTCAGGATCTGATTCTCAGGTTCAGATTCAGATTTCAGGATCTGATTCTCAGGTTCAGGTTCAGATTTCAGGATCTGATTCTCAGGTTTAGATTCAGATTTCAGGATCCTGGCGTGGAGGCCGGCGCGATGCTGCGTGAAGGACCACGCCGTTTGTTCTTCGAGCGAGCGGTCGGGCCTCGATCCGTTGGCTTCCTGTCGAGCGCATTGTCGGGCCGTGCCGGGGAATGCCTCACACGCAGATGTGTTTATTAAAATTCTCCAGCAAATCTGATTGTCTTCCACTGTTAACGTAAAGGGGGTTTGTTTAGGCAGTTCTGGGTTGGCGACTTGTGGCTAGTTTCTGTGGAATTGTATACTTTGTATCGGTTATTACTTTTTCTTCCGTGTCTGTATGCAATTCTCTTTTCAGCTCAACAGCAGACTGTTCAGTGACTCTCACAGTGAGGAATGAGAAAGAACTGAAGGAAGTTGTGAATAAATGTGGGCCTTTTATGTATTTTTTTTTCATTAATTCAAGACATATTTCTGCTTGTTAATAATAAAGTTCCCCGTCTCTGTGAGTCGTTAGTTCTGCGCTTACGCAGCATGACCGCGTGTGTCCTCAGACCCGCTGTTTGTTTTACAGACTCTCAGACGGTTCACAGCGTGCAGCCATTTTACCTGCGCGTCTCTGTGGAGAATGACAGCCGTTCCGTTTCCTTTCGTTTTCCGCGGCTGAAGGCTTGTCGTAGGCGGCTGAAGTCGAAGGGGGAACGGAACAGAAGCGGTGGTGTAACTCTGACCCCGTGTGACACGTTTCCTCCGCATGAAAAAAAGGGATCCTTTCTCCAGTTAGATATTCGGCTCATCGCTCATCGGAGGACGGGAGAGACGGAACGGCCTCGTCTTTCACTCGGGCGACGGCCGCCGCCTGCTTGGCGGGTTCGGGGCGATCGAGCGCGCTGCGGCCGCCGCGCCGGGGTCCCCTGCTGAACGGCGGTGACGGCTGGGCGGGGCCGTTCGGCCTGCTCGTCTTTTCCGCTGAGGTGATTTGCGCTGTCTAGGTCGCGGGGGCGGGGCGGGGCGAGGGCTTTGCGCTGTGTACGTTTCGGGGACCGGGCGCGACAGGGACGCGGAGACGACGGGTCGATCTCTGACACGGCGACGCTGTAACGATGCGGACGGCCAGGACGAGAACAAAAGGCCGACTGCAAAGCAGGGCTAGAAGTCACTCGTGGTGAGGATGAATGTACCGGGCCAGGGGGGGGGGGGGGGGGGGGGGGGGGGGGCCGGGGAGGAGCGGATTCACAGCGGGAAGCCTGTGCCAGCTCGTTATGTACCCTCACAATACCCCCGCCACCCTCACCCCCAACCCCCCCACCACCCACCCCCTTGTGTGTCCACACTCCAGAATCAGCGAGTTATTGTGAAACGGCTCAATAAGAAAGTGCCGCGGTGGGCCGAGCAGCCATTTCTCTTTCTCGGTCTAATGGCTAAACAAAGTGGCTTTCAGTAACAGCGCCGAGGGCAGACGCGTGACGCGCTCCCTCTCCGCGCTCCTTCCCCCTCGCGGACGCGGACGCGGACTGAGCGCACACGCGCGCGCTCTGCTCATCTCCGCGGCGACCCTGCCTACAGCGCCGCAGCCGTATAAACACTGGGGAGATGGGATTGCACTGTAATAACGCCATTCCGTTCTGAGGGTGCTGCAAGTACCAATTAAAAGCATCTGAATCGGGGAATTGTCGAAATGTCGCGGTGAGCATCAACCGCCTCTTTTTTTTTTCATTATGAGTGCTGCTTGACATGGGTAATATGGTGTCACAGGATGTTAACTTTCCTCAACTGTAAGTGGCAGATTTGGTAAATCTCATTTAAATCGTGCTTTTATACGCAGCTCTTATTGTACCGTGCATTCAGATCCCTGAGATCCATCAGCTTAGATGTGTTCCCTGTGAGAGCGAAGGCGGTTCATGTGTGGATGTAGGAGTGAGAGGGCTGCAGGTGTGTGTGTGTGTGTGTGTGTGCGTGTGCGTGTGTACGTGCATGAGTGTGTGTGTGTGTGTGTGTGTGTGTGTGTGCGCGTGTACGTGCATGAGTGTGTGCGTGCATACTGTAAGTGTGTGTGTGTGCGTGTGTACGTGCATGAGTGTGTGCGTGCATACTGTAAGTGTGTGTGCGCACGCGCGCGTGTTCATGCATGAGTGCTTGTGTGTGCATGTGTTCGTGCATGTGTGCGCGCACGTGCATGAGTGTATTGTGTGTATATTATATCTGTGCGATGCCCCAATAATTTGGCATTAAAAATACCAATTGCAAGCTTCAGGAAGAAAGATATTTCAAGAAAACAATGAATTGAAATAAAAAGATTATTTAGTAACTCGCTCTTTGTTGTGAGCAAAATTATAGATGAATCAAAGATTCTTTTTCAGCAGCGTTTTTGTAATAGCTTGCTCTGTATTTTTATTTAGTTTTGAATTGCCTCTTAAGGTAGATAATATTTCCATTGTTTCAATTTATTTATTTAAAACGAAATGGCAAGATGCCTTGCATTACTGATGATACAGCCAGACTTTTTATTTTTACCTCTACAGCATGAGAATGGTTCTTACACATGTCTGTGTATATTCTTGTATGTTTATTTAATTAATTTCTTATTATAGTTTGTTGATTGATGTCTGGCTGCCAGAAGAGATCAAAGCCAGAATCAGTATGTGTGGAACTGAAGAGCAGGGCAGCTTAACCTTTTCCAGGCAAGGTGGCCTTCCACCAAGCTCATATTACTGTGACTATTACACGTAATGAGATGATTTCACTTCTTAAATGTGAACTGTTCTTGAAATTTGGATAGCATAATTTGATGCTCCTGCCTGAATTAAACAATGTAGTTGAAACCTCTTGTGCAGAAACGGGCAGTCTTTTGATCATGCGCTGTTCACAAAAGTGGGTGGAGGGTATGATCCGGAAATTTCCGAACTTCAAAAAAAAAAAAAAAAAAAAAACTGCAGAAGAGAATTGTTAAGACTCGTACATTAAACAACACCTTTAAACGTACCATTCTCCCAGTCAAATCTGCTATCGATGTAAAAGGTGGCAGTGTAGCACAGTGGGTAAGGAACTGGGCTTGTAACCGAAAGGTCGCAGGTTCGATTCCAGGATAGGACACAGCCATTGTACCCTTGAGCAAGGTACTTAACCTGAATTGCTTCAGTATATATCCAGCTGTATAAATGGATGCAATGTAAATGCTATGTAAAAAAGTTGTGTAAGTCGCTCTGGATAAGAGCGTCTGCTAAATGCCTGTAATGTAATGTAATGTAATGCATCAGTATTGGAAGCAGGGATGTCATTTTGAGCTAGGCGCAGATGAGCCTCGATTGTGAAACGCAAAAAAAAGCATGGAGTCGTGGAGTTTATTTTGTTCCCCCTTGCAGTTTTCAATCGAGCGTACCCAAACCGTAGAGTGCTGTTCTGCATTTCCCGTTCCAAGGAATGCTAAATGGTCTCTGAGAATGGGCAGCCCTCGCTTGTCAGGTCATGTGGTTGGCGTGTAGCTGGCAACCAGGCAACTGCTCAACAAGCTGTTCTGCCGCATCAAGTTGGAAAAAACACCCTTCAGCTTGAAACTCGTCCTCCATTGGTGAAGCTTTGGCCAATCACGCGCGGGCAGCCTTCGGTGGCGGCGAATGGACGGACGGAAGGCGCGTGAGCTCGAAGTCCGCTGTAACGGACTTGTAGCGTCCCCGGCCCGCATCGAGCTTAGCGAGAAACAGTGAATACGGGGAAGCTTGTCAGTCTCGTCCGAGACGCCTTACCCAAGGAGGCGTTTTTTTAAAAACGCGCCGCCAGCTCGAGGCAGGGAGATGGCGTGGCGTGGCGGCTGCCTTCGCGATGTCCCCCGCCCTCGGACGGAGTCGGAGGAAGGGCGAGCGCGATTGCGACGGGCGAATCTGGGAGGATAGAGGTTACCTCGGTCTCCTCGAAGTCACGCTCTGATCTTGTTCGCCATGCGTCGTTTCACGCGACGGGGAAAGGCCCGCGCTTCCCCATTCGATTCTAAATCGAGCGCGGCGGGCGTTCAGCGCGTTGAAAGGGAGGAGAGGATACGGTTAGGACAATGAAGTGCGTGCGTGTGTGTGTGTGTGTGTGTGGGAGAATAAAGTTCAGGAGTGCTTGAACTCATCCTTTTTCATGACAGCTGTGTGTGTGTGTTTTCCTTATTTAATTTATTGTTATTTTTTTCTGCCGGTTTGGGTCACGTTACAGTTACGTGTAGCGTACCGGTTAGAGAACCGGGCTCCGGGGGCTGTGGGTTCGATTCCCAGGTGGGGGCACCGCCGCCTCTGCACCCCTTGAGCGAGGTCCAGGCCCGAATTGCTTCAGTACATATCCAGCTGTAAAAACGGCTTGTGTGCCAGAAGAACGTGTGCTGCGTAGGTCTCTCTGGGCGGGAGCATCTGTTAAACACATAAAGCGCCAAAGGCAAAGGTTAATGGCAAGACGGGAGACGCATTGCTTTCTCGCAGCTGTAACACATTTTTAAAAATGTTTTTGCTGAATGTTAATGATGTGTGAATGCGATACGAGCAACGTAAAGTCAAACCCTCACGCAACGCTCGCTCGTCTAAGCCGCAGCGCACTTCAGAAAACAGAGCATCGCTGTGGTTCACGCTTTCAGTGATTAGATTAAGGAGTTTGCGCTAAGTTAGCCGATTCTTTCAGTAATTAGATTAAGGGGTTTGCGCTCCTCTTTGAAACCGTATGCGCCTCGCTTCTGGAGATTGGGGGAACTCTCCATTTATCGCAGGTTTACTCCAGTTTTGAGTGTTAGCCGTGGTTACGGTCCTCTTGTATATTTTTCCAGCTTCTTTTAATTGTTTTCTTTTCTCTTTCTCCGGAAATTTGCTAAGCTGTTTTTAATTTTTAAAACCGAGTCGCTCCGTCGTTTTAATGGAATGCTAAGCTGCCCGAGCGTCATCACGCTGGATTTAGTTTACGTAGCATCTGCCAAGCTCATTTTTCCGAGGGCTCCGATTGCCCAATAAGGCTGTTTCGCGTCCAGAAAGCCTGTTTGCCATTTACCCACTCAGCAATGCTCAGCGATGTAGCTATAAACAGGATTGCTAATGAAATAGCCGCGGCGCACACGCGCGTTTCCTGCGCTGCGGCTCCATCGCTGTCACACACGACGACGCGTTAGCGGCTGATTTGCTGAGACCGGTCCTAATTACTCAATCAAAAAAAAAATGAAATGACCTCATTTACAGTTATGCAGTAGGAGTCGCCTGGAACAATAAGGCCTGCTTTACACGCCCAGATAACGAGGCACCAAGGAACCCGACGCCAGTAGCATGGCGAGAAAGCTTAAATAAGGAAATGGAGGCGATGGGCAATGAGGTGCGGCATCACGATGAGGTTCAGCATAACAACGCAACGCTAATGGAGAACCGTTAGAAATGACATCACGAGCGAAATCAGTTCATTTGGCTGAACAGAACGAACGGCCGGTGATGCAGAGAAAAAGCTGGTGTGTTGTCAGGCGGTGCAGAGAGGGAAAACCTTCCTAAAACACAATGCGGGTAAAAGGAACAGGTGGAACAGTCCCTGGAGGACGAGAACATGGCGGAGGTGGAAGGAACAGACTCAGCGGTGCTTCTGCGGGGCGTCTGAAGGTTAAACTTCATTCGCGGTTTGTTCTACAGCCCAGCGAATGCGTACCCACAAAAAACACAATTGTTTAAAGTCAGAACCGCATTTTCATAACTGTTAACTGATGGCAAATTAGTCAGTAGAAGTGCTGAAATAAATAAGACTTTCACATTCTATCTGAAAGTAAATGACTAGTGATTAATGGAGAGAAGAGGCCTATATACAGAGCATCCGGCACCTCAAGCAACACAGAACAAAAAAGGTACAAATATGTGGCCTACTTAGAAAATGCCAGGACACCAGGAAGTGCGTGTATAGAATATAAAGTTTAAAAAAGTTAAGTATATGATATATATCATATAATGTTGCAAGTACATTGTATAAATGTATTATTTATACTTTTTACAATATATGTTGTATGTAATATATATTCCTAAGTACAGTGTGCCGTGTTATTAGGTATTACAGTATTATTCCCCAATGGGAATTTGACTTATTACCTCTGCTGGGTGGTTATTCTCCTTTTCTCATTCGGTGAATATGAAGATTGCAACAGTGGAAGTGGGGTAGAGGAGAAATATACTTGGCCAGCATATATCTTCCCAATAGAATTGTTTTTCTGTTTATTTCATTACTTGCCCAGAATTTCAGTATTTGTTTAGATACCATAAGTAGTGGTAGAATAGCAAACTTTCCCAGAACGTGCGCAAATGTTGTTGTAGAGCAAAAGAAAACTTCTGCTTGTAATCAAAGCTGCATAGAAAAGTCATCTTAAATTGCAGGAGCAGTTTGCGGGGATATGTCTGCGCATTCGCATTTGTAGTTGTCTTGAAAGGGAACGCGGAAGACTGTTTCAATATTAATTCGATAGTTATAGAAGACATAAACAAAGGAAATCGACTTTCTTGGGTGAAAACTGGTTAGTTGATTTTATGCTGACACGCGCTCACATTTTTGTAGGCGTGCATGTTTCCTTCAGTATCAATCCAACGTCCCGAACGTTAGAGTCTGTAATGGTTTCTTTCTGCTGAGCAAAGTAACCAACAGGCGGGAGTAACTGAAATTGTTATCCAGTTGACTGATGATGTTCTTTCCTCTCTGTGTGCTGTAAAGCAATATACATTGATTATGCCCTTTATTAAGGAGTGCTGATGGACCGATCATTGCATGTTTCAGTACGTATATATCAATGCATTAATACTTTATTAGTGCGTGAGTGAAATATGGGATTGTAAGTGTGGAATGGAGGATGGATTTGTGGATTTTAATAGCGTGACTCGGTGACATTAATCTGCACAGTAATGCCCTCCTTTTTTTGTCAGACATTTTATTTTTGTCAGATATTTCTTTTTTTTTTACAGAATAAGATCCAGTACAGTACAATAAAAATCCCCGCCATTTTCTATCATGGGGGATAACATATCACAGCTTTTTGCACGTTTAGGGATTTAGTGAATTTTCTGCCAGTTTTATGCGAGACATGTTTTGTATTGCATGTTGAAACCCTTAAAAATACCACTCTAGCTTTACTCTTTAGAAATTTTATGAAGACTGAATTAAATGATGTTAGCCTGAATTATTGTCCTAATGCCTGATGAGAACCATTTATCAAAAGACCACAATTTGAAGCAATCAACAGTTATTCTCCCCCAAATTACTAAGTGACGTGCTCTTGGAGATCAGGTGGTTTTCTGACTTAATCTCGTTGATGGATTAGAGAAGGGTTGTGCTGCGTATAGAGTGGCAGATGAAAATGTTTGCTCTAATTTAATTTAAATGAGATTTTCACAGTTTTTGGCTGGACCGCAACAGCGGGGCCAGCCCTATAAACGCGAATGTCTGTGACTGAGTGATGAAGTTACACCATTGGTCGGGCGAGTTATGAAGTCACACCATTGGTCGGCCGGATGAAGTGTGTACGGTCCAGCCATACACTAGGTTTTGACCTGGTCTTGTTACTCTGAATTTGGAACACTGATGGATCAGAGGGATATTAATATAGTACTCAAATGAAAACTAAAAAAAATTCTAATAAAAATTTAACCTCTGGACTCTCACATTGTGCATTCGTCTAACCATAGATTCCGATCTTAAAAAAAGAGTGATCATAAAATTCTTTTGATTGTTTATTTACTGTTTACACATTTAGACAATAGGTATTAAGCACAGCTTTCCCGGAATAGTTAGTAAGTCTAACAGTTAATGAGACATCAGCCATCTACTAGCATTGTCTTTACCTTATGAATGTGCCCCAGCTGCATCGTGCACAGGCCCTTTAATGAGCGACTGGTTCACATTCATCAGCAGTTTAATAGCATCACAACAACGGTGCCTGTTTCACTTAGCAGTAGCATTATTTCCACTATGTAGTTAATGTACTGACTGCCTCTGTATCACCCTTGAAGGTGCCACAAGCCCCTCCTCCTTTGCTCCGAACCAGGGGCGGAAGTGATACGAAAAGAAGGGACTTCTGGGATTCCTCAGCCATCTGCCGGAATCAAACATGGCAGATGTGTTCCGTTGCCCCGGCGCAGGTGCTGGCCTGGGTGGGAGGTAGACGGTCGGTTGCTTCTCCCTGCTGTGGACCCGCTGAAGGGTGTAGCAAGGGCGTGCCCACAGCTATCATGCCGTCTCTGGAAGGGCTTCTGGGCGGCAGGCCCGTTGAGCAGTGCGGTGATGTATGCTACGGGCGGTGGGGGGGCCCCCAAGGAGGCCAGCGCTGGCAGGCAGTGAGGGGCCCTTTGGCAGGGCCCCGAGTTCTGGTGCAGAGACACCCTCAAACAGGCTCCCCGGGCCAGGTGGTGGGGAGCCCTCTGGATGGCCTGTGCAGATGGTTGGCAGGGGGTCCTGTAATAGCCCCACAGTGGCAGGACTGGGACAGTATCTTGTCTGTCCCCCAGGGGGCTCTATGCCTGTAGTCTCCACCAGTCGGTGCACAGTGCTGGGGTGGTCACTGTGACACATGAACAGTCAAGAGAAACTCAAAATGCATGGCTGCATGCCTTTTATGAGGATCTCCACTCTGGCTCTGTGCACTTGATAAGAGTGCCTGCCAAATACTGTAATGTAATGTAAACCACAAAATTCATGGAAAAGAATATGAACATGAAAGAATATGAAAAGAGTATGAGCCAAAAGCGATCCGCGATAAAAGACTGAGCACAAAGAATTCACCAAAGGCAGCTGCAGCACAGCAACCGCTTGGCTAGCAGGTGGCCCTGTGTGCCTGGGAGGAAGGCCTTTTGTGGAGCCCAGTAATTAGGCATTGCACCATATCTGTTGTCCTGCCAGCGACTGGGGCTGTCGCTGTCCAAGGTACTGCAGCTCTCCCAGGTTACTGAAACACCTGAGGTGCTGAAAGGACAGCGCACTGAAAAATAAAACTGCTCCTGTAGCCACAATGTGTGTGTGTGTGTGTGTGTGTGTAATGGTGTACACATTCACGATTTTAAATCAGAATTTGAATTGGACTAATGTTGCATTATTTCTTGACCTTCTGAATGCATTTAGCCTTCTCTTACAGAGCATCATATTAACAACAGTAAGGCCACGTTTGCGTACTACCTTAAATGGCCAAGCTGCTTATCCAGCATACAGCATTGATTTCAGCATCCACAGCGACCTACTTTCATAAAGATCATGAAACATTATGTTACAAAACTGTTTTCTTGAAATAAAGGACACGACCGTATCAACTTTTTAACATTTTTATTTCTAATTTATATTTGTTTTGGGGAAAAGGGGAAAATGCGCCAAGGCGTATTGCCGGCACATTGAGCAAAGCACTAAAATGTGCAAAACAAGCAGAACACTAAATGGAGAAAGTAGTTCAGAAATACAAAGTGCCGTATTTTTAAAAAAGTTATTTCTTCAGTCAAAATGAATTCCGCTCCTTTCAGTTGATCCCGCTATTTCAGTTGAGCTTTTACCTAAGTGCTGTATCTCTCCTCTTTACTTATTAATTCCACAGGGAATGCACAGCTTTGGTTGTTTGTGTGAGCAGGGCCCGCACACGAATCGAGCGCACTTCACGCCGTTGTCTTTAGGCTTCTTCGGACCGCGTTTGCCGACCTGGCACTCCCGACGGGTGCGCGGGGCGACGCTGTGACCGTGGCTGCTTTGGCGGCTGCTGCTTGTCTTTTTTTTTTTTTTTTTGGGGGGCTTTTCAGATTTATTGGACCGAACAGTGTAGACGGACAGGAAGAACAGGGGAAGAGAGAGGGAGAGACGTGCGACGAAGGGTCGCGCGGTCGGATTCGAACCGCCGACGTCGCAGCTCGTGACGAGCGTGCGGACGGCGCTCTACGGGCTGCGCCACGAGACGCCCCCCCCCCCCCTGCTTCTGTCTTTGACTTCGTGTGATTTTCCACACAGCCCACATGCCAGGTCCATGATGGTCCAAGTCGTTCATCAGTAATACCCGCGCTTGCTCTGGGCCCAATCGCGTGCGTGATCTTGCCGTCCTGTAGCCTGTTCAGAGTTTAGCCGAACTCGCCGTTTCAGCGAAAGACTAAAAGTATGTCGGGGGGCGTTATCGTCACAGAGTTGTCGAACTACAATACCCACAATTATCGATCCCCGTGCTGAGGTCAATAATCAATGTGAATCATCTTCATCAAAGTATTGCGGTGAATTATTTTTTTGTGTGCGAAATTGGTTTGACCCAGAAATTCTTATCAAAGCGTCGACGGTTCGGTTGCTGAATAGCGTACCAGAGGAGAGAGAGCAACCCATTCACACCTGGGTATCAGGAGCTCTCACCTATTGTCTGGCAGGGCGTTTTTGTGAAGAAAATTGAACAAACTGCCTGCGTTTCTTTAATGAGTCGATTCTTTTCATTCTAACAACGCTGTTATTTTGAGCCCAGCTATTTAGGAGAAGTCGTGAAAGGAGGAGGGTAATTGCTTTTGCAGTGTTTGGAGTAATTTGCATTTTAAAGTCCTGACGCCGTTGCCGTCGGCTCTGGCATTTCTACTGTTTAGCTAGGAATCATGACCACACACAGCACCACAGAAATAACTTATTTTTGTCATTCCTGTTTCCTTAGTGCTTGTTAATAAAAATTTGAAAAAGGTAACAATGCTAGATAGGAGCTTTTAACAGGCATACAGTAAAGAACTGTCACAGCATTAGGTATGCATTTATGTCAGTTTAGCATTTAGGGACCACAGACAGCTCTTACCACATATTATGTGCACACCATAATTAGTTATAACTTCCTTCCGGAGAAATGCTCAGAAACTGCCTATAGATTCTATAGATTCATTTTATGTTTAACGATAAACACTGTAGGTGCTTCAGGGGCTGTCGGTAAGAAGTGTCCCTGTCGCCCGTGACGGAATGGGGTCAGCCTAGACGGCGTCCTCAGCCTCCTCCGCCTCTGTGTCGTTCCAGGAGGCGGCGGCGGAGAGCGCGGGCGGCCACGCCCCGTCGGAGGAGCGGAAGGAGAAGGTGCCCAGCCCCCACCTGAGCCAGCTGGTGGTGCTGACGGCCAGCGGGACGCTCTACGGCCTGGCCGAGCGGGTGGTGGCCACCGAGTCGCTGTGAGTCGCCGATCACACATTACACAAATGGCGCTCTGTTTGCACACTGCATGGCCAAAAGGTATGTGGACACCAGACTTGCAACGTCCAAAATGATTGGCATTAATGTGGAGCTGGTCCTCCTTTTGCTGCTATAACAACCTCCACTCTTCTGGGAGGGCTTTATACTAGATGTTGGAGGATTTCTGCAGGGATTTGCAGCCAGAAGAGCATTGGTGCGGTCGAGCACTGATTGGGCCATTATGGCCTGGCTCACAGTTGGCTTTCCAATTGATCCCAAAGGTGTTGGATGGGGTTGAAGTCAGGGCAGGGTTGAAGTGTGGAAAGGACCTGCCTCATACTGTTTGCGAAGCACAGAATCATCTAGAATGTGATTGTGTGCAGTAGCATTAAGATTTGCCTTCACTGTAACAAAGGGGCCAAGCCCGAATCATGAAAAACAGCCCCAGACCAAGGGGTGACCAGATACTTTTGGTTGTATAGTGTATTACTGTCTTTGGACAAAATGCCATTTTTGCTTCTGGTGAATTTTTTCCTGTAAACGTGCTTTCTTCACAAAACGTAACATCTTTACAAATAATTCCACACGATCTGATGGGTAACTGTGGGTAATGTGGTTCTGTAAAATATTATTCAGAAATGACCTACCATGCTTGTTTAGGTTGACCCTTTTATTACTGGTTTGTAAAGGTGTTATAGTGTGGTATTCAAGGTGTCAGTATTTCACTAAGGCTTTCAACTCACCTTCTGGAGTATGTCAGAAATATATTACATCTCACACAAAACTATCTGAGCCAATTGAAAACATACGTTAAAAAACTGAAATAATATGAAAAAGAAAACCACTCAAGTGAACTATCCCCTTGGCGTAAGTGTGACCTGTATGTTACTGTATATCCATGTTTTATTCCTGTAGGTCCATCACCAGAATCATTTGATCCTTATTTCTCATCAAAACCGCGCAAATCTTTTTAAAACAAATCTTAAGAAAATTCCTTGAAGAAATATATATGGGTGAAACGTGACCTAAAAAGATAAAGCTCGCGAAGAACTAAATCCTCTGGTGGACTCTGAGTTTTTAAATCTAAACCCTTCCATCTGGCCTCTCATCTGTGCAGTCTCAAATCTGGATAAACCAGCTATCTAACACACCACTGAGAGCAACTGTCTTTAGTGCACCCGATTAGGTTGCGGTGCATATTTTGCTAGAAACACCCCTAACAAATGTACTTTCCTATATGGTCCTATGAAAGTATACAGTCATAATTAAAAAAATAAATCAATAAAAAAAAACTACTGAGGATTATGGGCAACACATCTATGAGACAAAAAACCAATAAAAAAGTTAATAGTTAAAAATAAATCATTATAATGTGGATGCAATATATATATATGTGTATATATATATATATATATATATATATATATATATATAAATATATATGCATATGCGTATGCGTATATAATTATGTAGTATAATTTGGGCTATTGTCCAGCCCTTGATCGGTTGCTTCTGAGCCTCCCACCTCTCCCCAAAGCATGGTAGAGGAGCTTTTTTTTAAAAAAAAAATCATATCAGAGCCCTCTGCCAGGACACAGTAATGCTTCTGACTGGACTTGCCAGAGGTTTGCATTTACATTAGGGCTAAGCCTAGCAGAAGCATTGCTGGAACCTGTCCTGCTACGATCCTAAATTTAGCCCGCCCCTGCTTTCCTGTGCAGTTCTCACACTTGCTGATTGTGTCTTTGTCTCCTGCCTCAGTCTGCTGCTCTGTTTTTATACCAGTGTGCCTGTGGGGTCACCCTCTGTCTTGCATTTAGGTAATGGAAGGTGGGTTTATTGGATCACTGTAGGTTATTTTTGGATGGAACAATAGAGTTACCAGGTCTTTGATGCAGACGTATTGTGCCCCCCCCCCCCCTCCCCCCTTTGCTGCTATAACAGCCTCCACTCTTCTGGGAAGATTTTGGATCATGGCCGTGGGGATTTGCTTCCATTCAGCCCAAAAGCATTAGTGAGGTCAGACACTGATGTTGGGCGTAAGGCCTGGCTCGCGGTCGGCATTACAATTCATCCCAAAGGTGCTCGATGGGGTTGAGGTCAGGGCTCTGCGCTCGCCAGTCATGTTCTTCCCCAACAAACAGGAAGAGCCTTCCCCAAACTGTTGCTACAAAGTTGGAAGCGCACATTTCTCTAGAATGTCGTTGTATGCATTCTACATATTGACAGATGATTTTTACGCGTGACATGCTTCAGCACTCGACGGTCTTGTTCCGTGAGCTTGTGTGACCTGCCGCTTTGCGGCTGAGCTGTTGTCGCTATTACACTTTTCCGCTTCGCAGTAACAGCACTTGCAGTTGACTGGGGCAGCTCTAGCAGGCCAGTCATTTGACAAACTGACTTGTTGGAAAGGTGGCATCCTATGACAGTGTTGCGCCGATGACAGCTTTTCAGTGCGACCCATTCTACTGCCAATGGAGTTTGTCAATGGAGATTGCGGGGCTGTGTGCTTGATTTTACGCACCTGTTAGCAATGGGTTTGGCTGACATAGCCGCAACCATTAATTAGAAGGGGTGGCCACATACTTTTGGAAATGTAGTGTATTTAAAATATATGAACATCTGTTCAAATCTCGGAGAGTAGTGGGACGTACACCTGGGAAATAAGCTACTTAATAAGACATTAAAAATCTGATCCTTAAGGAATACAGAACTCATACAGAACTCTTTCCATGCCAAAATTTGTAGAGAGCCTTTTTTCTGCAAGGAGCTGCTTGGCCTGCAAAAGGCTGTGTGTCCGTTTAGTACATATGCATGTGAGGAATGTGTAATTCTGAACGTCCCCATTAGCACGTTCGCCAGGATGTTTCAAAGGTCATCCTCAGTGCAACGCCCCATTCATTTCTAGTTTAATGGAATAATCAATGAGCCCACGAGGTTGTGTAAAGATCAAGCGTTTAGGCGTGAGAGACAGGAGACAAAAATGTGCTTTTATATCGACCGCGGGCCCTGTTTATTCAAGTGTAACCGGATAAACATTAAATTATGCTCAATCAGCTAGTGGCGTGTCTCCTCCAGTAAACAGGTGCCGTTGAGCGTGACTCGGATGAAATGCAATTTTCAGAGTCCATGGAAAAAACAAAAAAAACAAAGTACATTTGCCCGGGCTTGTCAGAGCACCTCATGCTATATTTAACAACAGCCCAAGAGTTTTCAAATGCTCAGATACCTCACACGCCTCGTTTAAAGTTTATGTTTTTTTTTTTTAATTCTCTTGGTATTATTTTATTTGTGACCTCGTTCCCCTGATGTCAGAAATCAGTCAAACTGTGAACGTAATCACATTGGATGGGTTTGAATTTTACGAGCGCAAAATTAGCACAGGTGGTCCTCTTTTATTGCAAATGACTTTACACATTTGGATCTACCGGATCATAAATATTAATGCAATCATGAGTTCTGAGCAGGAGCATTATTAGTTGCAGTATGGCGTGTGCACAAGTAAACTTCTGCAAAGTGCAGTCTGGGAAGTATAGGAGGTGTCGTGTGAGGTCGGCAGCGGGAGGCCTTATCGCGGCGCCCCACATACTCGGGGTGTCCCGATCCGACCCTTGGATCAGTATTGGCTGCCGCTACCACAAAATTTTAAGGATCGGGTATGGGCTAGGACATGGACGTTCTCAGTCCGATCCTCTCTGACTGCGCAACGCTTAGTATGCATGTTAACTCTCGCCTGTAGCAGAGCTTTGCCCTTCGCCCATTTTCTGACTGCCTGTACTCTCTTTAGGTCAATTGTCTGGATGCGCCGTCACTGCCGTCAGCGAGCGCTATCCGTCTGCCGCCGCGAACGAGGCTGTTTGTTTATGAAACAAGTTGCTATCTGCTGTCAGTGTCTGTGCTTGGTGTGTTAGCCCACCTATGGGCGTATAACCTGTTAGTGTAGGCCTGTTAGTCGGACGAGAATTTAAAAACAACAAATTCAGAAAGGAAGTGCTTTGTCCCAGGTTGTACGATAGGAACTATAGCTCTCCATATCGGTAGAATGTAGGATAGGCTACATCACATAGTTAAAATAAGAAAAGTTGTCTTTCTTTTTACAAGACCACAGAATGGTGAAAATACATCAGATATCAGTACATATAGCCTATATATATTCTGTGAGGGTCTCGTGCCTGTGAGGGCCTTGCGCCAGAAGGGAATTCTTTTCCCTTGGATTCATTTTTTCACACACAAAATCATATGTATTATGTAGGCCTAGGAAATTTAGCATACTGATGGGCTGTGTGACAGTGGCGGCTGCTGAGATGAAAAACGAACGGGAAGAAAACTTCCCTTTTACACCGTTGGTACCCAGCCCTGCTCATGGAGATCTGTCATCCTGTAAGACTTCATCTTAACCCTGATTTGGCTCACCTGGCTCTACTGATTAGGAGCAGGCCCATACAGGTGCGAGACTCTCACAGGCCTGTGCCACCGCCCCAATCGACCCCCCCCCCCCAAACGGCGGGCGTGAGTACAGGTATGCGCGGGCTGGGCTGGTGAGGGTGCTTTGCCCCGCCACGGTGCTTCATTTGGCCCGGGGCGTTGCCGCACCTCCCGCCCGCCAACTCAGCTCTGCCGTCCGTGGGGCCAGAGCGCTGAAAAAACCCGCCGCGTGACATTTTAGGCGCGCTCATGCAGCGCTTTTACATGCACGAGGCGCATGCACTCCAATTCTGTTTTTGCTCCCGCCTTTTAGCATTCGCGTACTACAGACCACTACAGACGCATTACTGCTTTCGCGCGGCTTTTTTGTTGTACGCCGGCGCTAACGAGGACCGCTAATAACTATAATTAGCATCTCTGTGATACCACGCGCGCGCTGTTGACATCGGCTTGTGTACGGCAATTATTAGTTCAAATCGCGTGCTCGTGCAGATGCCGGTCGTACGCATCGGTGGTCTGTAATTACTCCTCCGCGTCCCGGCTTTTTGATTGATCTGTTTCCACGGACAAGAGGAAAATAAAAAAATTGTTTCAAACGACCTGAAGTGCATGTTTTTTTTTTTTGTTTTTTTTTTTTTTTAAAAACACTGGAATTTGCTTTTTTCACTACGGTATGTGAGACATTTTGCTAATGTTTTTTTTTTTTGCAAATCTTTGCTTGGGGCACACAGAACATGATGGGCTTTGAAATTATTTTTTAAAAATAAACTAATCAGAATGGCTTTGGTGAGATTGGAAGATAATGGTAGAAACTAATTGTCATAATGTGTATTTGCATACTGTAGATTAAGCTTTAAACTTTGTGTGTGTGAGTGTGTGTGTGTGTGTGTGAGTGTGTGAGTGAGTGGGTTAGGTGAGTGAGTGAGTGCATGTGTTTGCACGTGCAAGCTTTCGTGTGATTATAGGGTGTATGTGCAATCTGTGTCATTTTTTACTTTTTTATCCAGAAAACAACTTTAAATGTGGCACAGTCCGTAAGCTAGCCTACTCTACCTCAGGGTTCAATACCCAGCCCTGAATGTATGCACTGTTATCCCTTCTCCATGTCTTTATCACCCACTCTACTTTCCCTCAGTGTGAATAAAATGGGAGGGCTGCCCAGTCTCTTCATAATAAAAAAAAAAACATCCGTGCACTTATTTATGATACCCAGGTTGGATGTATGCAAAAGTAAAGCAATTACTAAGAAACTCCCTTACCTGCCACACATCTTCATTTAGCAAATACCCCGGGGGCAGAAGTATGCGCTCCCTCAAAGAGAGTGCCTGTTCCTGCAGGCACAGGCACGGGGACGGCCGGCGCTAAATCGCAAGCCGCCGACGTTTCATTTAAAGCCGAGATACACGGCTGACTTCCTGTCTCCCTCCGCAGGGTCTTCCTGGCCGAGCAGTTTGAGTTCCTGCAGCCCCATCTGGACACGATGATGCCCGCGGTCAAGAAGCCCTTTCTGCAGCAGTTCTACTCCCAGGTCAGAGATGGTTGCCCGGGGCTCTTTTTCCCAACAGCCGCTCTTTTTGATGTGAAAATTAGGGTTTTTCATTTTTTATTTATTTATTTTTTTTAACATAAGGGCAGATCGAGTTAGCTGGTAAATAAACGAGTCTAGATGTGTATGTTTTTTTAATAGACTGCGAGCGGCGCCTCTGAATTCCTTGATCAGCTGATCTGTATTTTATGCTCGATCCCAGGCTTCTTCTTTGCTGAAGTGTTTGCATGCCACGGTGCACTTCTCTTCACATCAAAATGAATAAAGAAATACAAGAAAATATAGATTTGTGTCAGTGCTTCATAAAAGAGAAAACACAGAATCCTAATACCTACTAATATTTTTATGAACTGTAATATTCAGATGGGAATCCACAGTAAGACCACTATGATCGTGCACCATATAAACCGTTGCTAGAGTCAGGAAAGAGATTACATGATTCTGAAATCACGGCGGTGGCTGGATAGTGCGTGCAGCCACATTGGCAGGGAAAGAATGACACCGTGCGCCATCTGGGCGATGCATTTATATTGTGTTATCTAAATAAATTACAGCGCCAAAGTGACAGATTGTTATGCAAATGTAGCTGAGCGCGAGGCGAGTCGCGTCCGCGCTCTGTGCATTAAACGCGTCTCGGTACCGAGCGTTTCGGGTTCAGGAAGACGGCCTGCTAGCAAATTACCGCTAGCAGCAAGCAGAGATTTTTAAAAAAATGACCAGACACCTGATGTAACGCAGCACGGTCTATTTCAAAGCCGCGCATTGTGTGGACTTGCAGTGACCAATGGCGGCTGTCGTAGTTTCAAGAAGAAGATGCCGCTAACACATTTGTTGTGGGAGAGACCCGTCTGTACAAGGGTGACAGACTCTGGTTTAACAGAGAGACCTTCCTCCTTGAAGGTCTGTTTGTTGAAAGAGAGCAGTTAAAATCACAGGCTGCTGTCGCCGTAGCAGTAGAAATGTGGATAGCGGCTGAATTTAGATTATTAGGGGTGACAGCTCCGCGCTAAACGCAGCCCGATAGCCAGTGGCAACGGAATTCTCAAAGGCGTTAAATCAAATTGGTGCTTATTCTACGCCATATGCCTGCTTCAGTTCCATATCTGAGACATTAGCGTTGACTCACGTTGCCAAGGCTTGTGTTCAGAAAACGTTTCGCTTTCTCCCTGGTAGTTTTTACTCGTTTCCACATACCTTGATGTCGTGCTTCCTTACCATCGCTAATTGTGCCGTTTTTGCACGGTTACTTGATGTGCATAAATATTTTATTGAATCGGTCATTAGTATGGTGTGGGTGCCATTCGCAGCCGATGCGTAATGGGCAGCACGGACGGCACGCTGACTCACGTTAGCCGTCAAGACGCTGACGTTCAAATAATTCGCCGGGAAGAGCAAATGATTCTAACATTTGTTAGAATGTCACTAAATGTCATCCCACATATAGTGGCAGGGGTGCGGTTGCCATCGGCAGCATGCGTTGAGATAAAAAACGATTTTCATCTCGATATCGGTTTTATCTCCGGATATGCAGCTTGACAGTAATTGCATCCGACCACTGTATGGAGTGACATTTGCCAATTTGCTCATCGTACACAAACCGAGCAGGATATTGCATGGCTTAAGAGGGTCTGTTGTCACATACATAAATAAGGCTAGTAATCTCCAGGTATGGAGGTGCTTTACCATGGTAATTGTAAACTTAGTGTGCACCAGGCTCTAAATTGGTCTTAGTGCAAATAGCATGCCCGATTTGCATACAGGTGTATGCGTGGCTCCAGTAATTGATTTGAAATTAAATTGAAAGCATTCTTTATCAGATTCTAGTGCCTCTGCAGACTGCAAAGAATGGTTAAGTCCACGACTGCACCGTCTTCTCCCACTAGCCACAGCACCGTGCCGGCTGAACACACAGGAAATGACCTCAGAGATGTATTTATGCCCGCCGCTGTCTCACCCCTGCGTGCGGCCCGAACGCCGGCTGTTCATCGGTCCGCCTTTCGAGCGCGTTTTAATATCCTCGATTAACGGCCCGTGTTCAGCAGGCGAGAGCAGGTCACTTCGTTTCCCGTTAAGAGGCTAGCGCGTAGCCTCCCTCGGACGGGAGACGCTTCTCTGACCGCGTTTGTTTTGTCCCCCCTCTCCTCTTCCAGACGGTGTCCACCGCCAGCGAGCTGCGCAAGCCGATTTACTGGATGGTGGCGGCCAAGGCCATAGATTACGAGCAGATGCTGCTGCTCATGGCAGGAGTCAAATGGGACATCAAGGAAATAATGTCGCAGCACAACGTGTACGTGGACGTCCTTTTGAAGGTAACGCTCTTCCTCAGAGGCGAAGCTCGGTCTTCTCCCCGCGGATAAGGGCGTGAAATGGCACGTCGGTCGAGAGGGGGCCTGCACAACACCTTTTTTTTTTTTTTTTCCTTCCGGATAATACAATCGGTGGTGTGGCTTTTGTTGCTCAGCGCATTGATGTGTTTGTTTCCCATGATGCATCACCATATGAGAAATGTGGGGTGGTAACTTGGTTACAGTGCTTCCAAATTCTTCAATATAGCAGTAGCAGTGGCATAGCAGTTTTTCCATGTCTGTGTAGAACCTGAGTTGAAAATAGTTTTTTAAATTTGCTTTTAATGGAAAAGCAGTACTTTTTTTTTTTTTGCTCAACCAAGCTGCTACCACAAAAAATAAAGAAAAGTAGGTGCATCATTAAAAACGTTTCTTACATATTTTTAATAAGCTTTTTAAGTTGCTGAGAAACATGAAGCGACTGCCAGTGGTACAGAGTGTGTTCTACAGTAACTGGGGTCAGCAGCCAATCGGAGGCCACGGAGTCTAAGCAACAAATCGGTGCAGCCTCGTAGAGAACAAGATATAAATAAATGTAAAATGTTTTGTAGTTTTGTAGTGCTTTAAAAAAAAAACTTCTGGCCATCAATTTTAGGTTCTTGGGAATGTTTCTTTGATTTCAATGAGTAGCCATATTTATGTATTTTTATTAGGAAATGAAGTTAATCAGTACTGGTCTTTTAGATGCTCATGTTCTGTGATCAGTCATAAAAAAAAGGTGTCAAAGAGCAACGAACCGATTTCCATGAGCGAGTGTGAATGTGTGTGTGCATGTGTATGTGTTGCGTTTGGTCACTTCGACATGCCCAGGGCGGGGTTTGAACCGGCAACCCTCCGACTGCCAGACAATCGGTCTTACCTCCTGAGCTATGTCACCCCGATTTGCATGGGCGAGTGTGAATGTGTGTGTGCACGTGTGTGTGCATGTGTATGTGTTGCGTTTGGTTTGTTGGTTTATCCTTTTTCCGTGTTGTCCATCAGTGTTTCTTTTCTCTTCTTTTTTTTCCACACGGTCAACTTGCACCGTGACTTTTTCCCGTTCGGACTGCCCTCGGGTATCAATTATTGGTGCTGTTTTAAATCATTTATTAGAGAGTTTTGGGGATTACATGCGGGTTCCCAGGACTTCTTAAGATTTGTCGAAAAGTACAGTTGGTGTCCCATAACTATTAGCAGGCTTTAGGCCTTTCTGCCCTTCAATCTTTATTCATGCCTTTTCAATTCATTCCTTCATGCATTTTGTATGGGGAAGTGTTATGCGATTTGCATGACTCGGGCATACAGTGGGGATAAAGCCGAAGGAACAGAAATCACGAGAAAAGCCTTCTGGCATCAAAGCCGGAAAATAAAATTCAGAATATGCATAATTGCACGTCTGCTCATATATTTATGTACCGCGTGAGGGGTATTTGCACTGAAGCTTTAGTTATATATTTATTTTTCGCTGCAAATCCTCGAAAGAGAGTCGTTAATGGAAATCCTGTTCACCTCCGCGTGTGGCGGCAGGCCTGAAGTCACGGAGACGGCCGAGCGTGAGATCAGTCAAACGGTCAGTCAAACGCTCGCGCCCGCCTCCGTTCCGCTAAAGCTGATCCCTGCTTTAAAAAAAATAAACGATGAACAAAACTATGTATTCATGACGGGAAAAAAAGACATTAAGATGTGAATGGGAGCGGCTAACCTATTTTCATTTGCCATTCTCGTTCGCTGAACAGCATTTGATTAATGCAATATTGAAAAATGTGGAGTTAAAATTGTCAGGGAGTTGCGGAGAGTGCCTTGATAATTTTCACATCACTGTGATTGACAGGTCTGGGGCACTACAGCAGATGGCTCTGAAGAATTCCTGAGTGATCCGAGGTTACGTTTAGCTGAGAGCCTGCATTTTCTATGTGTTACAGTCCCGTCATGAAATCTTCATAACCACATTCAAAATGTATATATATAATATATGATTAATAAGCAATTGCAGTATGTAAACTATGAGAAATGCTAGCAGCACCAGTGCTGAAATCTAATCCACTATCAGACAGATTGAGCTGTGATACAGGCCAACAGTTTCCTGTCGACGAGACAGAGGTTCAGCCAATTACCCAATGGTGTTCGCTGAATCTTAAGTTCATTGAATCTTTCCACGAATGCAGTTAATAAATAATTCGATAAAATAATTCAATGAGAGTAAATAGTATATAATTTACTTGTCTTAACCCGATTTTGAACACTGAATGTGTGCATTTGTATGTGTGTGAATGTGCGCAGCTGTTTGAGAACTTTAGTTGTTGCTCCTGTTTTTGGTTGCGATTGACTGGTTATGTTGGTAATTCAGTTCAGTTTTTCAAAATGGAACCCGTGCTCCACCTCAGTAATGATTTGTACACTTACAGAGAATTTCGCAAAAGTAAAAATGAAGGAAAAAAATACTTGTTATTATAAAAAAGGAGCAAAGTGAGGAGGTGGGGGAGGTGTGGAGGGGGTGTGTGGGTAACGCTGAAGACTTGCATTTTACACTCTTTCGTAAGAGCCATTTCCTGCACTCCGGAGCCATAAATAGAAATGAACTGTGAAATTCACTTGTCACTTAGCTGGGCGAGTTCCAGCAGTCATGGGAGGAACGTTACTGCAGGAATAGAGACTAGCGTGGAAAATGAAAACGTGGGCAAACTCGATGGACCCTCTGAACAGACGTGTTTGAACGCTACATAGACATGCGTCCTATGCCGCGGTTGTGTTTGGCTGTAGATTCATACGATTCCAGACGGAGGGAAGTCTCTTGCTTTTAAGATTACAGAATGTGGTAGAATGCACCGCTTACTTTATGATTTTATTGCGAGCATCCAAGTTAATTACCCAGCAAATTGCTTGTTGATTTTTAGATAGGAAGATGATTGCATTAAATTGCATAACATTACATTTAACAATTTAGCAGATGCTTTTATGCCAAACAGCTTACAGGAGTGCATAAAAATTATAGAATGACAGTTGAAATTGTACAGTGTGATGTAAGAAAAGGCTTATCACTCTTTGAGGTTATTCATACAGTATTCAGATAATATCTCTGAAATCAGATCCAAGTGAATGCCACAGATCTCTCTATTTAACTGGCATTTAGTTTAGCAGCTGTCACTGGAAGAAGATAATTCTAGAATGTAAAACTGAAATTGTTTAACCACATCTTAATTCAGTAGTTTATATTTCAACTTGCCAATAAATGTGTCAGAAACAAGAGTTTAACCAGAAGTGATTATGAACATTTTAACTGAAAGTATAGCTGGTTATGAAATGAAAAGGATTCATTTAGCATTATTTATAAAACAATTTGCTCTTCCTCAGCCCCTGGCTTTGCCAAATGTCTGGCAGCACATTACCCTCCTGGTGCTGGCAGGCTCACTGTGGCCGGTGACCTTTGACCTTCTGCCTTCCATAAGAGGCCTCAATGATGATGTAGATCCATCCAGAATTATGCGTGGCAGATCCAGGCTCTTACAAGTGGATGTTGTATGCTGAAATTGCACTTGTTATAAACAAACTGCAATAAATGTCGCTAAATAAAGCAGGTTTGAGGTTTTGGTAAATATTGACTCGTGCCATCTGGAGAAGAACAAGGAGTTCACAAATGATTAATTGTTTTGTCCAAAAGACATGGGGAAAATTGTTTCACAAAAATATCACACAGTAGGCAGTTTCTCCCAGAGCGTAAGATAAATCAGTGTGGGGGTGTAGCAGTGTCAGCAGATGAGGTGGGCGAGACACATCAGCGTAGTCACTGCGTCCTCTAAAGAGTGAATTTATGCCCAGCTCAACGCCTCCTTGATTGATGTGTACCTACAGTATGGCCTGAAGAGAGCGTAGCACCCACAGTGTGTGGAGCTGCAATGTCACCAGCTTACCTGCTCAGGTACCAGGACAAAGGGCAGGGACAAAGGGTTGACTTATGATTAACTTTTTTGTTGGGTTTTGTCTAAAGAGTTCTGGTAATTGTCTTAATGCCCGTCAGCACGGTCGGCGTTAAGGACACCTGGGAAGGACGCTCTCGCTTGCGATCGCAGGAACGAGCTGATCCCTCCTCCCTGTGATGCTGTCTTCCCTCTAGGAGTTTGAGCAGTTCAACAAGAGGCTGGGGGACGTGTCCAGGCACGTCAGGATCCCCCTGCCCGTGTCCAACGTCCTGTGGGAGCACTGCATCCGACTGGCCAACCGGACCCTGGTGGAGGGGTGAGCATCTCATTTGCATATTTAGTATATTTAGCATTTTACGTGTCAAAAACAAGCGACTATGTTGAGAATGGAAATTAAACATAGCTATTCCATATCCTGCAGAGGAACCTTTCAGTTAGAGGTCTGCATCCTGACCCAAGCCTGATTGAGCCTGAAGGTATACCTGTGTGAGGTATCAGGCCTATGTTTTTAAGCTCTGTGAAGCCAGGTCAGATGGGATACGGGCCTATATACTTTTCTCGTGTGAGCACTGAAGGTTTACAAATGGTAGCGTAGGAACACTTCCACCAACTGTTTACAGCATTTGACAACAATGGCACAGAGCTTCCAGTTTTTTTTTTTTTTGTGTACTGCTACGCTGAACTAGCAAATTAGAACAGCTATATTTGACAGCACAGGAGAGGCAAGCTTATTTTAATATCAAGTTTAACAGAAAGAAAAATGGCACTAGCTAGCTGGCTAGCCTGTTCGGATCAATACGAACAGTAAAATGTAAATTATTCCTGAATTTTACAAACATACTTTATGCAAACACGCACTGAAAGAATGAGGAAGTCGCTCCTGTGTTGTTTTTTGCAAGAGAGAAACTTATTAACGTCACGTCGAACTGAAGGAAATACGTGTTTGAAAGCTCAAATACGGCTGTTTTAATTTGCTGGGTGAGCATTTTTTACACTATAGAAAGTACAAGCTTTGCTTTGGACCATTGCTGTAAATCGTTGCTGGCGGAAGTTTATGGTGTTGCTGGCTTGTTATTTCAGTGATCAGCTTCGGGTTTGGCTAGAGCTTGTCGGGCCATAAAGACGTGAGCCCCCTCTTTCTCAGCCCGACGCACAGCTCCGCATTTCGACTGCACTCACAGCATTACTTGAAAAGGGGTAATTTCGGCCCTCCACTCGGAGCTGAAGGGGGCCACCGCATGTCGGGCGTATTGGATTTCTAGATAATGGGACGGAAGGCTTGAGAATGGAGTATCCCATCCATCCCGCATGCTGGAAATTTGCCCCGCATTTTCCGCCGAAGTAAGAGGTTCCACCCCCCACCGCCCCCAACCCCACCCCCCACTTCCTGTACGCGCTCGTAAATATTTTCGGCGCACCATGCCTCAGCCGGGAGCCCGGCTCTCCCGGGGAGTTGTTATTCCGCGGAGGCCCGCGCCCTCCTCGCCACCGGGAGTTCAGCTCCCGGAGAAATGGCCGCTCGACCGCACATCCGTCAGCCGAGCTCCCCCCGTCTGGCCCGCCTCGCGCGGTCGCCTCAAAACACGCGCTCGTGAACGAGGAGCCCCTCTCGTCGCGTAAATAAACATCGGAGACGCGCGGCGCGGGCGGCCCTGTCCCCGTCTGTCGGGCGACGCTTCTCTCCCCGTCTCCGTCTGGCAACCTCTTTCTGCTCCCCGCCGATGCGCGGGGCTCTTATTCTGACGCTCTGTAACGGAGACTCTCAGGGACGCGCGTGTGAACCGCGCCGTGTCTTTAAGGTGGCTGAGGCCCTCCCGTTTCCTTCCCACGGATTCCCTTCATATCGTGCTTCGTGGCGGCAGGTTAAAAATGGGTTTTTGGAATAAATGCATACTGTGTGCCAATTAGCTGTCCTTTCTGTCCTTGTCTATACATTATTCATAGTTCCTGTGAGCACGACGGGGTGGATAATGCAGTTTTATGACTGACTGAAGCGTGCTTCTCTCTTAGATGAAAGTCATGAGTGGGATATGGTAGGGGGGGGAGCACAGAGGCTCATGGGATTCCGCCACATCTGTCATGACGGAGTATTACAGGGACTGGTGTAGCTGCTGGATGAATCATGAACGAACCAACATCAGGAAGGGCGGGGCGAGTAAGGACCAAGCAAGCAAGCAAACAAATGGGGAGGAGAGGGGGGTGGGGTTGTGGGCGGGGCAGCGGTTGATGCCCGTTCATCATTGGCCGCGCCGTAGTCCCTGCGGCCCGAGCGGCTCGTCTGTTTGCTCGTTCGCCGGCGCGCTGGTCCCGTCCCGCCCGCTCGTTCGTTGGTTTAGCGTCTTCGTGCCGGGCGGGCTCCTCGGAGATCTCGCCCGCTTCCTCTCTCTGAGTCATCACTCAGCGTGCTGTCAGATCTCCCTCCCTCCCTCCTCCCCGGACCGGGAGGCTGGGACGCACGCGGGGCCGTCCCGCTTGATGCTCCTCGCGGCGTCTCCTCTCCTCCGCACGACGCAGTTACACCCCCGTCAGGCGCCGAGCGAGCGCGTCCGTCAGCGGCTCCTCGTCGCGCTGAGCGCGGACACGGCGGCTGTCTGGACGGGGCGGCTGTCTGGACGCGGCGGCTGTGTGGACGCGGCGACTGTCTGGACGCGGCGGCTGTGTGGACGCGGCGACTGTCTGGACGCGGCGGCTGTGTGGACGCGGCGGCTGTCTGGACACGGCGAATATCTGGATGGGGCGGTCGTTCCGAACAAGCTCGGATGCCCGTGTAGTGACTGCGTTCATAAAAGGCCCGCACTGAAAGCCTTTCAGTGAAGATCACTGCCTTCACCCGTGAAATGGAGTTGCATTCTGTCACCAGCCTCACATAATGTACCCCAGTACCTCACACAATGTACTCACAGTGGGCCTCCTGGTTAATTAGAAAAGGAATTACAGAATTGGATTTCCGAATCGGAGAATTGTCTTTCGGGTTGTTTTTCTGTTATCGGGTGGTTAACTGGCAGTGATAAAGTGGCAGATCGCTGTGCAGTGAAAGTGTGTATGACCGCAGACAGCAGTCCCCCGAGTCCGTTTTAGTGAGAAGCGAGCCCTACTCCCACCCCGGCGGCCACGCTGCTTTCCCTGACGCCCCTCTGTTTGTCTGCCAGCTACGCCAACGTGAAGAAGTGCAGCAACGAGGGCCGCGCCCTCATGCAGCTGGACTTCCAGCAGTTCCTGACGAAGCTGGAGAAGCTGACCGACATCCGCCCCATTCCTGACAAGGAGTTCGTGGAGACCTACATTAAGGCCTACTACCTGACCGAGAACGACATGGAGCAGTTCATCAAGAACCACAGGGTAAGGCCAGAGACAGCAGCGGCCTGTGTCCGGTGGTGCCACCGACCACGCGGAAGAGGGTTGGCTTGAAGATGATTTGAGGAATTGTGTGTGTACGCATGTGTGTGCGTGGTTATGTGTAGGGTGTGTGTGCGTACATGTGCGTGTACGAGTGCGTGCACGCGCGTGTTGGGTGTGTGTGTATGTGTGTGTGTGTGTGTGTGTGTAGGGTATGTGTACAAGCGCATGCGTGTTACTACTATAGAATGCTGTTGTTTCTTGGTGATCTAACAGTATATAACAATCCAATTTTCTTTCAGTGTAACATTTTAGTTTGATAAACCCTATGCCTCAAGCCTCTCTGTTGATAATCTAAACACGTATTTCACAGAAACTTTTTGCGCAGATTGTTCTCAATATGCATGGTATGAGGAGTGTTGAGATATTAATCAGGTTTCCATTTACTTGGTTCATCTGCATCTGAAATGGGAATGATTGAACTCTTAAAACCTAGTGGCAGCCCTTGTTTAAATGAACCAAAGAAAAGCCAAGATGAGGGAAATACAAACAGTAACGCTGGCAGAGAAGCACCCGGTTATGTCGAGCTGAACTTTGCCTGGGTTATTTTTAAAGTCTCTAAAAGCTTCAGGAGTGGCTCGCGGGGATCTTTTGACCGCTTGGAAGTGTTGAAATTTGAACATGCGCGGTAACAACGGAGCCCGGCCTGAAATGGCGACTGGTATCCTTCACGCGCGCGCGCAGCTCGCTCCAGGTGTGATTAATGAGGTAACGCGCCGCGCTGCCAGCAGTTGGCCGGCCCCCGTTAGATACAGGCGGCCGCGCTTTGAACTGTTCCCGGGCAGTAAACCATCTCGTCCTCAAAGAAGACCAGGTAAATAAATTAAAAGCCTCAGCTGTTCGGCTGAAGGGAATTACTGGGGAAAGCGAATAGCGTGGCACACGGATACCGCGCGGTGACGGAAAGATGATGGACCGCCTTTCTTTTCTCGCCGCTTGTAACCCCCCCCCCGTCATGAGGTCGGCCTCCGCGGGGGGGGGGGGCGGTCTGCTCCTCTCCCGAGTAACGTTCGCGCGTTTGCCTTTGGGTTACAGGAGTACTCCATGAAGCAGCTGACCAACCTGGTGAACGTCTGCCTGGGCTCCCACATCAACAAGAAGGCGCGGCAGAAGCTCCTGGCCGCCATCGACGACATCGACCGGCCCAAAAGATAGTCGCGGCCGCGGCGGCAGCCCCGGGGGACGGCGCGGCCGACCTCCGAGGGAGAGGCGCGTCGAGGCCCGGAGCGGGAGGCGCGGGGCTCGGACGGGAACGCCGCCACGCGCGGCAGGCGCGCCGTGCATGCTAAAGCTTCTTCAGACGTCGCCGTCACAGGCAGACGCGCTGCTTTCCCGCTGCAACTGCTTTTCTGTTTTTCTTTGGGGCTCTGTTTCCTCCGGTGTGTACGTAGAGTGTTCTGTTTTTGAGACTGGCGCATTAAACCCTGTGTGCTGAAGCCGCCATTGGTAAAAAAAAAAAAGTCTGTTCCCACTTCGTTCAACTTTGTCAATGAAGGGTTCGCATAGAGGGTCCAAAGTGTCTATCGATTGTTACATGCGACCGCTTCTGGTCATGTTTTGTAAAATGCAGGGTTTATGCTGTATGATATCTTTTGGTACATCCATCCTTCGTCCATTGATTCTTGTTTTTTTTTTGTTTTTCTGTGAACAAGTTCAGAAAACTTGGCTGTATCTGATTATCTTAACGGACGTGTAAGACCTACACGCAATTAAACTGGCATAGGTTGGTCTCATTATTTGTAACTGTGTTTTTTTCCCTTCTGTCAACCGTGGTGGATTTTATCTGATAAGGCGTGTATTCGTTGATCCTCTCTTTCTGCTCCAATTTTCAGTCGGATTCAGATAAGGTGGCCTGTTTAAAATCGTGAGAAAACGGTAATTTATTTCTGCGGTCTCCATGTTCGGAGAACAGAATGTACGATGCCCTGTTCTTCTGGCCGCCATTGGGCCATGTCTTCATTCCTTGGCACTGTTTTTGCAATATTAGCTCACCGTATTTAAAAATATATATATATACTGTCAACATGAAAATGGTTTGACTGTGACTTCTGTCAGTGTATGTGGAATAAGACTAATATAGACGAATACTGTCATAAATAAACACACTAACTTTAAAAAAAAAAAACGTGCTTTGTTTGCTAACTTGTGAGCTGTTTTCTGAGTTGTGATGTGTCCTGTTTATCAGCCAGATCAGATCGGTTCTGTTTGAAGCACTTTGTCATTTTTATGAAATGGCAGTGTGTTATCTGTACAAACACCACTGTGCGTGCTACAGTTCAACAATTGAAAAATGATTTAAGCCTACTCATCTCCCTTGATGGCAGTACAGATTTTGATCTGTTTTGTCTTTATTTATTTATTTATTTGCTCTTTTTTTTCCGTTTTTTTTAGAAAAGTGTGATAAATGCAAATGAGCTTGTGGCAAATGTACATTCGCTGGAACACAGTATTTTGGAATACTGGAAGTGGAAGGCTTCCAACTTACTGCTGTACGGACTAAAATTGCTCCTCAGAACTGGTGTTGGTTGCTAGCCATTCATACCATTGTTGACATGCACCACATTCCCCTAGGAGCCTCATATAGGAGAAAAAGCAAGCTGAAGCTTTATGTACCATTCTCATGTTGTGCTTTAGCTTGAGCTGAGCCACCTCTTCTCTGCACAGTACAAAGGAAGGGAATTGGCACCGATTTGCATTATTGGACTTTTAGAATGAAAGTGATCAACCCGGACCCCAGAAACAAACTAAATAAATTCAATTACACGGTGCGGGCTCCCGTCTTTCTTATTTTACCTTCAGACAAAGTATTTCTTTTCCTCAATTTTCAACATAGTTAGACATTCTGAGGTTCTATTTCAGCTAACTTTAATCTTTTGTTTTTATGAGTCTGTTCGATTTGGCTAGCTGCATGCAATTACCTGTTGCCATTTAAAAGCTTAATTCACGGCTAATGGAAGTCTGTTTTAATGAACGAGGAGAATCAGTCCTCCGAGCACCCTCACCTGTTGATTCGGTTAGCTGTTTCTGGCACGGCCTGCTGCAGTCCTCTGAGCCATGAGCTCAGTTTATGAGTCTCAGATTGCGTGGGTATCTGCATTTATTCATGGGTTCACTCTCTTTCCACACTGGAGAAACCTACTTTTGAGGAAGATTATACCGGCACATTCCACTGCTGCATTTTTCTGAGACCCTGGACAGCAACTAAATAATACCACATTTTACCGAACAAACAGTCAGTGCAATAAATTATTTTATGAGCGTATGCACCGCCAAACCTCAGCCTCTTTGGTATTTCACTGTAACCTTAATTTTTTTATTTTTTCCACCCCTGTAGTGCGTAGAGTAAATTTTATTTTAGGGAAATAAATCTTGAAGAAAAAACGTTCTACTTGAAAAACATACCATGCTGGTGGAACTGAAAGGTGTGATGGAATGAGATTATTTTCCCAGAGAACAACGGTCTGTTGGTGTGGAAGGCAAGCGAGCAACATTTATGTCTTGGGTAATCGCCCTGTTGTGTGTGGGCGGAGCTCCTGGATGTCCGGTAGATGATTGACAGCTGCGCTCTCTTGGAGACTGCCGCTCGGGAGGTTCGGAACGTTTCTGTTGAGCCGTCTTCACCGCGGCGGACCTCACTGTGGCTTCAGATGAGTGGACTATGTGTGTGGCTGACTCATAGCATACTCTCTCCCATTCTCTCATACAAAGATGCAAACACCCACACACGAGACAGTGACACATTTACAGTAGTGGCTTCACCTAGATAGTCCCAGAATTTAAAAAATCACTCCCCTTAACGCTGGCATGTACAAGCATCAGCCTTTTCATAGATTTTTTCTGGTCTGTTGCATTAATAATGCAAATTGTTTGTTCATTTTTCATTACTGCCTAAATAATTTCACAGTTTTGCTAGGCATTTTCTAACTCAGCAAGTGTGCACATTACAATGTTTATTGCTTAGCTAGTGCCATTGTACAGGTTCATACATAATGATATTTTTTATACATCTCAAATCTATAAAACTTTATACTGTCAGATTCTTCAGTGAAGGTGAAGCACCTGCGTAAGTGTACAATAACTGTGTCACGCGCAACATTTAGACCTATGGCTGCAGGATTCACATAACACGCTTTCTCTGTCTTTGCTTTCTTTACTTGAGAAGCCCCATACATTTTAAACGATGTCCCTTGCTTTAAACTATGTCCCACGTTTCTGTCAGAACTACATAGCCTACTTCTCTCAACAAGATACGTGATGTGGCATGACTCGAGAACCGATTTCTTTTAAATTCAGGTCAAGAAACGTACATAGAAATAGTCCAGTTTTAGTATTTGGATCCAAACTTGTGTTTTGATTTTTACATGGTACCAAATACCAGGTGTTTCTCGATTGCACTGCAATTTTACAATTGTCTTACTTGATGAGTTGCGAACATTTGTTGCCCCGAATCAATGGTAATGACGGCATTAGCTGTGCTTTTTACGCTCCGAAATTGTATCGCATCTTCAGGAGGGCTAACCAGTTTTGATCGTTTCTTGATTACTCATTATATTACTTTAATTGAAAATGGCAGCTTCGACGTAAGAAGCTTCTCTTCTCGATTAGAAACCAGTCTGTGGCGCTAAGAACCGAGTGTAGAGATGCAATTAAGCAACTCTGTTGACAGCCGGTGGTTTGTTGTTTTGAAATACAGCAGCTGGATCACCCCGCATGATTCAGCGCTCTCATCTTAGCTTTGAGAGGAAGTCTTGCCTAGGTCATAGATAATATTAAGTGTTAAGGGCTAATTTATGCGACGATGCTCGAATTTTTCGCAGCAAATTCATCTCAGGCCACGGAAGGTGCCAGACGCTTTTATTCCAGACATTTTCCCTATCGACTAAAACAAGGAACTGACATAAAGGAACTGAGAGACGCTCCACCCTACCCACCCCACCGCGGGAAAAAAATGTAACATCATCATCTGTGCTGAAGTTTCTCAACACATCAATAACATGCCCTCCGAGGAAATGCAGGTAGGGGGACCTGTCTTTAAGCCATGTCAATCAATCACGACGGCAGCTCGGTAAACAAGCTGTCTAAAAAAATCTGGCGTCTCTAGTCTAATCATATCTATGAGCAGAAGGAGCTGCGTTGCAATCCTCTTCTGTTTGTTTATTCCTTTGTTTTTTTTTTGTTGTTTTTTTAATTTACCAGATATTATATTGAAAGGAGTAACAACATTCAGCAAGTTCAACACTTTGGAAGGCACCAATAAATGTGTGAATATGAGGATGCTGCAACCAGGGTGAGGACAGATTTATGAAAATTAGACTCATAAATGAAGAACATCCATGCTGTCTATACAGTACCTTGACAAGGCCAGGAGAGCATATAAATATAGAGCCAACACCAAACCAGTTTAACATTTAAACTTTTATGATAAGAGAGTTGGACCATTGTAATTAGGTCTATAAAAACCTGTGATGGCAAATACCCTTCTCAGAACAATATCATAGTTGAACCAGGACTCTGTTTATGTTGCTGTGATCTATTATGCAGTCTTTGTGACTTATGAGTATTTTCTCTTTTTGTCATACTAATATAAATCAAAAATTTACCCAATATTTTTTCAAGACCATGGTGAAGGGTGTTGTCATTATTTATCTAACTTTGGTATGGAATACATGTCCAGATTCAATGGCTTGGATTCATTTTCTGATTTTTAAACAAATGTTATGCTCCTTATTATGAAGGCATTTTAACATCCACATCTCTATTTTGAATACCTTAGAATTCAGGAATTTGTTAGCTTGTTTGAATGGTAGAATCATATATGATGATCGTCACAGGATGATCTCTTTTCCTGCAAATGAGTCCTTTATTCAAAAGTTTCTTTGAAAAGTGATTCTTTTACATTTTTTGAAAAACTCCAAGTAGAACACACATGGAATCTGAATTCTAGAAAAGGCCATCACCAATGTCACCCTGCCACATCAACCTTCACAACACTGCAACACTTTATTCTCATCTTCAGTGCAGATACATTTCTGTTTTTATAAACCAGTCTGTTACACTCCAGGCTTGGGCGCAACAAACAGTGTTCAGTTTATTTTCTATCTTCAGAGTTTCAGGTTTCTCTTTTTACTGAGCAGTGGCTTTTTCTGATTAACCTATTGTAATTGCTGCAGTTCCTATTATTATTATTCTCCTGTTTTTTGTCCAATAACTTGTCCATGCATTGGTAACTTTTTGTCCATTTTGGCACACAGATAGTCCAGGCCACGCGTAACCTGGCCATAAATAAATGGCACAGATTCGCCCAAAGGGGATGCTACAATAAGCATTCTAAGTCAAAGGCTCATTGCTTCCACCACCTTTGTCCTAGCGAAGTGAATTTGATACACATATGCAGCTGGACATTCTGAACAATTTTGCAATTGGGACCTATAATGTCCGCCTATAATTTTTTTCTGCCATTTTGATTAAAAAAAAAAAAACATTCAAAAACTTCTTCTCATGAACCATAGGTCCGAATGACACAGGTCCACAGGATATGCATGAACATAGTTTGAGAAAAGCTAAGGGATGGCAAAATTATTAGCAATCAGTTTTAAAGAATTTGCAAAAAACATGCAGTTTGCTGTAAAATCATGACACAGTAATAATTCCATGTGAAATTTGTCAGGGCAGCCAGAAACATGATGGTAAACATGTCTACCAAGTGCAGTGGTGATATCTCGATATTTGAAGAAAATACGGCCATTTCAACTTTTGGCCATAGCAAAAAATCAATTTCCCATGATGCCTTGCATTTCCTCTGATATTTTGTCCAATGACTCATCTAAAAATTGGTAACTTTTGTCCATTTTGGCCCACAGATAGTCCAGGCCACGCCTATCTTTGACACCAAAAATGGCACTGATTGGCCCATAGGGGGGCTATAATAAGCACTGAAAGTCTTGGCTCAGCCCGGTGTCCCGCTTGTCCTAGAGAGGTGATACTGGAGAGATGTATATTACATTACATTACATTACATTACAGGCATTTAGCAGACGCTCTTATCCAGAGCGACGTACAACAAGTGCATTAGGTCAAGGTGCAGAGGTGCAAAAGGAACACACTAGAGTGAGTAAAGATCGTAGTGCCAGAAGTGACCACATCGATCAGGACTCCAACCCTGTAGAGTAACCTGTTCAGCAAACAACAATCCTACCAAGTACAAACTAGCACTGGAATCACATTTGATATTTGGTATATCAAACAATTTAGCCTTTATGATCCATTTTGTCCATCCCTTGTCATTCAGTGGAACCAGGTCCATTGCTGCCATGCAGCTATATTTAACTTTGTTTTCCTTATAATTTAGGTTCTAGGCAATTAAGAGCTGAGATTGGATCACGCAGCTGACAAGTAATGAATCACCCGGTCATGCCGCCCACAGCTGCACTGAGATAATATTGCAGTTATCACTCTACTGTTTCTGCCATTTTTAACTTCAGGTGTTCATAGTCACCACAGAGAGCACAGATTCTGTTGGAAGTGTTAAAGCATAAACATTTTTTTTTTAACTTTTAGGGTAAGTCAAAGTTCTTATCATCGCTTTATCTATGTACCAGGAACAAGTCTTGCATATATATGCTAAAAAAATAAAAACAATTTGTATATAGAAACCTCTATAACCCTCTCATTCTACACATCTAAAGCCCATTATCAAGCATCCCCCTCATCTGCGAACAGATTTTTTGACCAAATGGTTATAAAATAATGTTAAGCTGACTTTCATCAACTTTCAAGGTTAAGTTATACATGTGTCCATTTCTAATATTAGCACACATCCGCATGCAGCAGAATGTTACTGCTGCCTGGGTCACCCAGACATACTGTGACATTTTAGAGGACGTTCGGACGGCATTGGCAGCGACGGTTAATAAATGAAATTCGTGAATTGCATCAGCTCCGTAAGCGTAGTGGCCACAGGGAAATAAATGGGGTAGTACCGGAAAATTACCTTGAGACTGACATTGTATTGTGCCTCTCTGCGCCGCTAGTCATTTAGAGATTAACTTTCTGCAGTTCTGTGTTTCTAAGGCCTACCGCCGGAATTATCCACGTATCGATTCTGATTTCCCTGACCAACAATCCGAAGCAGTTTCTCACGCACACCAGCACTCACACACACACGGGCCCTCACACACACCGGTCCTCACACACACACAGGCGTTCACACACACCGGTCCTCACACACACACAGGCCCTCACACATACTGGTCCGCACACACACACGGGCGCTCACACACACCGGTCATCACACACACACGGGCCCTCACACACACTGGTCCTCACACACACACCGGTCCTCACACACACCGGTCCTCACACACACAGGCCCTCACACACACCGGTACTCACACACACCGGTCCTCGCACACACACGGGCCCTCACACATACTGGTCCTCACACACACACGGGCGCTCACACACACGGGCCCTCACACACACCGGTACTCACACACACACACACGCGGCGTTCCTGGCAGGAGCCGTCACCGCAGGTGGCCGCGTTCATTAAGCACCTCGGCTCTGGAGAACGCCGCGCTCGGAGAGATTCTGAATCAGAACCCGCTACAAATGGCGCATGAGTAATGCGGCCTGAAGGATCGGCTGTCCCACGGCTCGTCCGTCATTCATTACTCTTAATTACTGTTTACATGCCAGCAGTGCAGCTGGATTGAGAAAATCCATTCTCTCTCCTCAGACTTACTACCGGATAGTGCTGACTATTGATTCCCCCCCCCTCCCCCTTCCTGATGTAATTTTCTGTGAAACTTAGATGCTTCTGTGAGTATGTGCATTTTTTTCTGTGAATAATTTCAAATCTGTATTTGGGAATTGTCTATGAAAAGCACAAAGTTTAAGCCCGTAATTTCCAGTTTTTTATTTATTTATTTTTTTACTGAAAGGTTTTGTGTTATGTCAGGTGTGTCAGTTATGTGTCAGAAGACTGTCAGACGAGTTCCCCGTTGACACTGGAGAAAAGCAAGAGCCAAATCATTGGACGGCAGCTGAAAATGAAGTAAAACAGAACACAGAAAGGATATCTGTGCTTGGTCTTTTTTAATGTGCTGCAGTTATTTTCATCCTGACCAGCATCAATAATTGCTTACAGCCTACTGAAGTACTATGGTAGAGTGCTATTGTTTTTTTAAATAGGGGTTGTAGACATAAAATAGGTATTTTGTATTAGCTGCCCGATATTTAAATGTACCTACCTTTTGAGAATTTGAAAGGGTGCTTAAAAAGGCATTATGGAAAATTACTTTCATGAATGAGGTAAGGAAAATACAGAATATTGCATAAATTTAACAATTAGCTTGATCCACAACCTAATGTTTTACTGTGTATATAGACACCATGAGTTGCCATATTGATATTAGATAAGAGTAGGCTGCCTTTTTTCTTGATATGAATTGTACATGCATATTATATTTATTCAAACTCAATGCATTATGGGACAGCCTCAAGCCCCCCGCAACCCTGACCTGGAGTAAACTTTTGAAGATGGATTACTGGATTAATAATAATAATAATAATAATAATAATCATCATCATAATCATAATCACAACATTGTCATCATCCGTGCTTTTATTGAATCTTTTCCTTTTGTGTCATGGTTTCGAAACCTATCTTTAAAGAACAGAAACTCTCTGAATCAAATTGTTAAATGGTCTAGTTGGCTGATTGGTGAGCCACAGCTTAACCCAGCATCACTGTACACCAGACAGTTACAGCGGGTAACTGGCTTGATTTTAAATGACGACTCCCACCCTTAGCACAGTGAATTTCAGCTTCTTCCTTCTGGACGAAGGTTTATAGTCCCAACGTGCAGAACAAAGCGGTATAAAAATAGCTTTGTTCCAGCAGCCATCACTCAGATGAACAAGTCGTAGCAACACTGCACAGATGATATAGAAGCAACATTTATCTATTTATTTTATCTTGTAGTTTTAGTGGTTTAGTGATGATTGGAACTTTGTACTTTTATGTTTGGCTACTGTCTGTGTTGTTTCTAAATTGTGTGTCAAGATGGATGACTCGTCTACTGCAAACCAAATCTACCTACGGGTACAAATAAAGTAAACTGAACCTGAACCTGATCATCATCAGAACGCTGATTATACTGTGAATTCATTTGTAATGTTCTATAGATGAGACACCATGACAGTTTTGTATGGTATGAGAGGAGTGTGTCTCTCACTAATTTTGCTATATCAGGTCTCTGTTTCAACTAAATTTGTTTATTAAAACACTGTTTCTGGCTGGCTGCACACATGCAATACATACATACATTAATAATACAGTGCTTTCACACCACTTGATAAATATATTTTTGGCTGTGAACTTCCTCTCTTGTCTAACCTTAACTGACTGCCGAATTTGCCTTGCATGTTTCGGGGACATTTTCATCAATTTCACACTGTAACATCGCCATGTACATGGCATCTTGATGGATATCTTTTAAGGTCTCATGGCCTGTATCTGTGATTACTTGTGATTACAGTGATTATCTTTGTGTAAGAGGGTTCAACCCAATCTGGACGATGGCATCAATGCAGGGTATTGAGGGCAAATGGAACTGAATTTACATCTTTGAAGTATGTCTTATTTTCCAGTTGCTTAATGGATTTTGAATGTGGGAGTGATGTATTGATGGCGGGACTTCCATTCTTTCATTTTTGCGGTTGTTGGTGGAATGTGTGTGGGTGGACTATGAACAGCTGCATTTGGAAGGAAGAACCTATTAGTGTAGTTATCTGACTGTGGAAATATAGTTTGAATATCTCATTTGCTTTAATAGAAAATGAATTGGGTCCAGTGATGAGTGTTGCACATACTTTCTTGTTGAATGGAAAGGTATTTAATAGGATTGTGCTAGGATTCTGTTAGGATAGCATCACTTGCAATCGTATCTACTAAATAAAAAAATTCCAGTGAATACTAGAAGAGAATCTAAAACAAATTATTCCATGTGTTCACTGCCAGAAAATTAAAACATTCTGATGTTAAGTTATTAAAAGAAGAGAACAGCTTAAAAGCATTTTTGGATCATGTTCACATCAGATAGCACTCAAATAAGATCAGTTAAGCAGATTAGGCTAAACAATTTTGAGCATTTAAACAGAACAGTTATTAACAGTGTTATTATCATAACTAGCAAGAACGTGTTAACTCTTTCTCTTGTGGAGTCATAGTAGTGCTGCTAATGTTTATTAGTTGCCCTATTGGCAGTGGCATTGTGGATAACTGATATAAGAGCAAAAAATAATCTATGGACGTTTATCGTTAAACATTAAACAGAGTATTGAACTGACTGAACAGGCTGGTAAATATTTCTGAATTTCTTAGTAAAACATCTGCATATCGTGTGTAATGCATTATGCATGAGTGAGCATGTTAATTGTTTCACCATTTAGAACTAAAGTAAACCTAGAGATGTTCACAAATCCTTTAAAGCTTTCATTTAACGCTTTCATGATAAAACTGTACATTGAAGCTTTTCTGTAAGATTTTTGGTGCTCTTAATTGTGATAAAGTTATGCTGATTAAAAGAGCTGTTTTTGTTGATCATTTCATCAGAGTGATTAAAAATGCTTAGATGTAAATGTTGAATATTTATTGAAATATTCAATAAATACATAGCTATGTCTGGAATAATGTGACATCTAAATCATTAATCCATCAGCAGACATTGGGAATAATTAGTAGTTTGTTACTAATCAGAGGTGCCAATTATGGTCCCCAGTATCGAGTACAAAAAAGCATAAAGTACTTGCTGGAAAATTGTGACATTATGTAATATTTGGTATGCCCTATTTTTACTGTTTCTCCTAATATGAAATAATTTGGTCTTATTTGAAAGGCCATCACATCATTGCAGTATCGCCCATCAGTTTGTGAGATCACACGCAAGCGTGTGTGTTCTCTGAAGATTCTCTGAACTGTTTCTCTGCAGTTTACCACCTGAAGCTCAGTCATTCCATCAGAGGAGAACCCTTTCGGAGGACAGGACACTTGCGAGAGAGATTGCAGGCGCCCGATCAACCAGCGTAGTCAGATAGCACCCTATGAGTGTCGGACAGCACCGCCAACGCCAACCAATAGCCTACCTCTCCGGGAAGTGCTGTATAGCCAATTGCTACGTTTTGCTTTACGTAACTTCCTGCTACAGCTGGAACCGGCGCAGGCTGAATTTGAGCACCACGGCTCACAGGACCGGTACCGGGAGCGTCCCCTGGGAGGCCCTAAAATCTCATTTCAACATTTGCGTTCGCTGGGGCATGAAGAATTTGCCACTCACTCTTTTTCTAATTGGACAAAGACAAAAGGCTTACTTCTCTCCGCCATCCTCCGCTGTCATGATAATTCTGTCTCCTGCACAAACCGCAATTAGACTGCTGCGCTCTTATTTGCTCAGTGGAATGCACAGTTCCATTGAGACTAAATTAAACTACCAGCAGGTGTGTGTGTGTGTGCACTGCATCAGTGCTCCCTTTAAAAAGGGGATATACACACAGAAAAGAGACAGATTGATTGAAGCGTTGTGTATCTTAGCCTTAGGGAGTCATCCTAAGTGAATACCCTAAGGTGCAAAAATCAATACCTTTTAGTGAAACATGAGGTTTCTTCATTGAATCATGGAGCTGAATTATTACAGGAAAAATAATGTCATACAGAAATACACTTACTATGGTTTACCTGCAGGCTAGTTGGTGATGAATGTTGAATGTTGTTGAATGTTGGTTTCAGGGATAAAGATTTAAAAGGCAATTAAAAAAAGTATTTTTTTTGTTCACCTGAGTGAAAATCCTGGTGTCCTGGCTAAAATCCCAGATCTGGCTCTCACAAAAACTTGCCACCTAATCATCCCCTGATTTAATTGGCTAAAAAATGTTATCTCCCTCCAGTGGAGCTGCTCAGTGGCCAACAATAGAGGATTGTGGTTGTACTGGGCAGCTCCCAGGTGTGAATGTGTATGAGTGTGAAGCAGGGCGTTCCTGCAAAAGAGCATCCGTGCTCAGCGAACCTACCCTGGGTAAATAAAGGTTAAATAAAATAAAAAAATTAATTTGGTGTAACCGTAAATTTTTCTGAAATTATATATGTTCTGTGCATTTCCCACAATGAAATTTGGTAACTAATATTTACACTGGCTGAAATGTGTACAACTTGAAATGTTAAAGTATCATCTTCATCTTCGAGTAATTCCTTTATCGTATTGCAGTATATAGCTGTTATTCCAGTACAAAGTGATGCATGAGTAATTAATATTATAATTAGAAACATTATAATTAAAATAATTCATGGATCATCAGGATGAAGACCGTGTCATAAAACTTTCTCTCTTTTTTTTTAACCAACTTTTATTCCGGGCCCCCCCCCCCCCCCATTTAAAGCACCCAGTCGTATTTGCCGGCTGTTCAGCGCATCCCCTCCTCCGGTACGTCCTGCTGAGAGCTGTTCTCACGCCGCTGTCTGCCAGCTGGGCTCGAGCAGGCCTCTCTCTGCAGAGAAGTGCTCCTCCAGGCTCCTCATGTGCCGGCTGTGAACGCAGTCTGCAGGGAAACTCCACAGCCAATTATCTGGTGCAATGCAGGACTGCTTGCCACAGTCAGCACCGGTACAGCTGGGCTTCAGGACAGGACCACAAGGAATACCATTGCGCTGGGAGCAAGTGCCTTAGTTGGACACACCGCATTTAAATGCATTTGAATTCGGCTCTGTTACTGGCAGAGTACTCCAATCATGACATCATCCATTTTTGCAAAAGTCACAAACAACGGTAGTAAATAAAGGAAAGATAAATGACAAACCAATGGCACACGGCACTGAGAATTTTACAGTGTGTCATTGGTTGTAATTTATCTGTCCTTTGTCCATTACTTTTATTTCATCCTATCCATTAGTTTTTATCTATCGTGTCAGATATTCGCACATTGTATTTATTGCTTTGTTTTGTCTTGTATAGCTACAATTGTCAAGGCAACTGATGTTCTCAGTGCAATCAAGGATAATGAAAGTTTAGCAAGAAGCATGTTAAGGTTTCTTAAACTGCGAATTCCATCTTAATTTACAGTTGCCTCGTTTTAAGGTCTGGGAACTGGCCCGGCACTCATGGTTGGTAATAACCACTATTAAACCCAGCTGAGCTGCATGAGTTTAATGCTCTGTTTCCATAACTGCGGCATTAACACTTGAATGAAATGAGTCAGCAGGCGAATAAAGAAGCACAAATTGAGCCGTGTTGAGCTCCTGTGGAATTCCACCGAACCGCAACGGCTTCCTGACCAATTTCTAGCCATTCAGGCGGGTCCCAGGGCCTGGTGTGATGCACCGTGCTGTCGCTCGCCGGACAGTTCGTAAGCTCTGTACATACTGTAAACGCATGTTCCAGGGGCTGTGAGCGTTTTTAATGAATACCCCGGGCGCAGTCAGAATGCCCCGTGGACCTGCCCCAGAGGTACGGCTTCTTGTAATAAATCTGACACGCAGGAATGTAACGCATTACTGAAGTGCTTAACATATGCTCATTACTGTCAGGATTAATTATTTACATTAGCTTTTGACATCTAACGGATAAAACATCGAAGAAAGCGTCCTTTGTCCGCGCTTGAGTCTGTGTTTACGGCGATAGAATGTTTTCCTTCATTTTCCAGCTTTCCTGAGTGCTTTTACGGGTATATTCATCTTTGTATGGGAAACAGCGGCAAGCAAAATGAACATTTTCACATTTCACATTTTCATCTAGAACAGTGGTCTCCAACCCTGGTCCCGGAGAGCTACATGGTCTGCTGGTTTTCATGGTGACTCTGCACTTCATGAATCAATTAGAGCAGTTGATTACACAGTTGACTCAACTCACCTGGTGTCCTGGGTCTCAATTGGGTGCTGATTTTAAGGTTAAAACAAAAACCAGCAGACCCTGTAGCTCTCCAGGACCATGCATCGCTCATACAGGTGACTTGACAACGAAATAAAATGACAGTCCCATTACCATGAAATGATGTCATGACCATGAGCTTATAGAGATTTTGCAATATATTTTGGCAAAATGAGGCCTGTCATATTCATATGGTTTATATGGTTTTGTGAAACTTTTGGAAGAACAAATGCTGTGTTGCGACACTCTCAAAAACATTCATAAAAAGGATTGATTTAGGTTTTTGACCATGGTACAAGTAAACACCCACACATAGAGCAGAGCATATTCACTTCCTTGAACTTGGTTGAAATACCCTTAGCTGTAGTTAAATAAATGATGAATGAGATAATTATTCAGATTTAGTTGTGGAGCTATGACTACATCAGTGGATCATTTTATTTTTTTTATTAACCTTTTGCCTTTTGCTTTAGGTTTTATCTTTGTCTTCCTTTTGCTTCAGTTCTGCTATTAAATATAGCAACTGATACAAAACCACATACTTCTCAAACTACTTGTACTACACAGACAATACTATTATTTGTGTCTTTCTCTACCACATTACAAATTAATGGTTGTGTTTTATGGACACTTGCCAGGAGATCTGTGTTTTGTATTAATGTTATTTTTAGTTTTTTCCTCAATGTTCACTATGGCATGCACACTTTGTGGTCCAATTGGTGGGAGGCTATATGCAGTATAGGGCTCTTGGTGCAGTCCCTGCCCTTGTCTGCTGACACTAAGGAAGATGTCCAAGACATCGAGACATGTGTCACCCTGTTTTAGTTAGGGTATTATATTATAATATATGAGCTTTGAGGTGTTATATTTCTGACCTTTGAGTACTCCAGCGCACCGTATTTTGCGTTAGTCTCTGTGAAGTAAGCTGGGTAAGGATCACTCTGTGTGCATCTAAGACAGCTGTTCTCTTAAACTTTGAAAGTACTTTCTGCTTCACAGACCTACTCGTATACCAACTTAAAACCCACTGAACATGGCTTGATAGCTCTGGAATGGATCCCTCTCTCACTGCACTGCCTGCTTTGCACTGTTCCCTGTGATTGACTGCAACATCTCCCAGAGTAAATATGTCAGATGGCTTGATGTCTTTCAATGATTGTAATTAACTTATATTAGCATATGTGGCAAGGAAGCCAGTTAAGCTGTTTGCTATCATAACAACAATTTAATTCTGGAAGGTATTCATAGCTAGCTAAGTTAATTACCAGATTTTCTGCAGTGGTATTCGAAATTCTCACAACTGGCAAGGTCTCTGGCAAACTGGCAAACTAGGCAAATTAGTCAGATAACATTACTTTACAAATAAGGCTTTGGATACCAAAATAAGTAGAAGCTAACAAGCAAAATGAATCTAGCCTGCTGGTAAAAAACAATAGCCACCAGCTGTATATCTACATTTTTAATCTGGCATTAGTTAAGATTCCTATTAGGCTCTCTAAGTTTGTGTGAATGTAATTAAAAAATACTTGAATATGGTAAAGTATTTTGTTTATGTTACTCGCTTGCCTGCATGCCAACAACAATAATTTAATATGCCAGGAGAGATGATCGCAGCACTGGCACAGACAGCTGGCATGCCTGAGCTGGTAATGAAGGGAACTGCAGAAATTTAAGCTCTGCTTCTTTTTACCCGACGGAAAAGACTTACAATCTCAACCAGTCAGATTTCAGCAAAGCTGCTTTCATGCACAGCCGAGAGAATTTACTACGTGTCCTGGGTTTTGAAGCATCACAGTTTGATGAAAAAAAAAAACGTGTTTCACCCTATTATGTCCAGGCATCTACATTCCTTCATTACTTATATTATGAAGGTATTCTCTGTTGTACTCCAACTACTTTTGCAGGGTCAGGTTGCTTAATGTGATCACAGTTCTCTATAAAAAAAATTAAAATAAAAAACATTCAACAAGGCTGCACACTTTCTCAAATCCTGTGAGGCTTTGAGACAAAAGTATGCTATTAAGCCCATTCTCAATAAAGCTTCTGTTAATTACATTTCATTTCATTCTTCATCTTTCTAATGCACTTGTGCCAGATCCTCATCCATTAACATTATTTAATACATTTGACCCCTTCTCTTGTTTGAAAATGACACATTCAGTCCATCAGTCAAGTCCGTTTTTATTCTCTTAATACATCGTGCTCTGTATATCCTTAACATATCTTTCCAGTTCAAAAACAAATTCAGGCTTCACATGAATGCATTTAGCTTCTTTTGTAAAAAGTTAAAAATGCATCCGTACTTCTCACCCTAAAATGGCAGGATCTCTGTTATTAAAATGAATATCCCTACTGTCAGTCTGTCAATCACATTAATTAAAAATATGGAAGGAAGTAGATATTTTCAGCATCTTCATTCATTTATGAAGTTCTCAAGTACAGAAGCCCTAAATGGCCATGGATTCATACATTTTATTTAGTCAGTTTTCCCATGAATTTTCTTTGTTTTCTTGAGATCTCGAGTTATGTTATTATCTCAAAATAACAAATGTTGTTTTCCTGAGGTAACACCATTCATTTTCTTGAGATCTCGAGATAACAAAACAACTTTATTTTGCAGATAACAAGATTAATAATTTGAGATCTCGAGATAACAAAACAACTTTATTTTGCAGAGATCACAAGATTAATAATTTGAGGTCTTGAGAAAACAAAACAAATTAAATGTGATGTAGGCCTGTTTCTTGACATTTCTGTCACACTACTGTGAAATGACCAACCATGAGCGACAGTCAGAAGGAAAATTTTTTTTTTGGAAATTCGGAAATGGATTCAGATCAGATGAATGACTTAGCCAGTCAATAATTTTCCAGCTTTTTGCATCTTGTAGTGTAGCCTCTGTAGTTCTGTAGTCACTGACACATTCACGCCTGCCTCCTGAAGAGTGTTTCTGATCTGTAGGCTTGATGTTTGGGTGTTTTTCTCCATTATGGTGAGAATTCTTTGGTCATCAACTTTAGAAATCTTCCTGGGCCTACTGGGCTTTTTGCGATTACTGTGCTCTCCAGTGCTCTCTTTCTTCTTAATGATGTTCCAAATAGTTGATTTTAGTAAGCCTAAGGTTGGGCCTATATTTTAGTCTGTTTCTTTCTTATTTCTCAGTCTCACAATAGCTTCCCTTATAGATACTGAAAGCTGAACTTATACTTGAACTAAGGAAGCATGTGAACACACCTGACTAATGAGAAACACCTGTGAAGCCATTTGTCCCTAATTTTATGGTGCACTGAAATGAGGGGGCTATGTATAAAAACTGCTGTGATTTCTTCATGGTGAATCCAAAATAAAAATACCCTGTAATATAAGCTGAGAATCTGCACTTGTGTTTTGTTTAATTACAAATTTAAAATTGTAATCAAACAGTTATTGTTTTCGTGAATCAACTGTTATAACCTGTTATGCTGGTTATGTTCCCTTTCATTTATCTGAGGATATGGACGCGGAAATATTTTTTTGATTTCTAAACCAAGTTTTTTTCCCAGGGATATCAAACTCTATTGAGGCACTTTACCATGTCGATACACAAATGTAATGCATGGCTGTTGACTAATCAGAACTGAGTATTTATCCTAGCCATGGTATATGGGGATGTTACATAAAAAATATGTAATTCCACCCAGTGAATATAAATACCCCCAAACTTAAGGTGACAGTCTGCAATTCAATCTCATATTCATTGTTTAATTTCAGATTCCTAATCCAATATGCTGTAGCTCAGAGCTAAAACAACAAAACTTGTGTCACTGTCCGAATATTAACAAACTGTAGCTACTGAATATATTTGTCATGTCCTATCATGTTGTATCATCATTTCATGCACCACTCCAGTGGCAGCATTAATCTTATGTCATTCCACATAATTGGCATTTAAGTAAGTAGAGTATGACAGAGAAATCAGTAAAATGAAAACTATACTACATATAGCACTAGGACTACAACCCCTGATTATGTTTCAAATATCTCCCTTTTTTAAGCTTTAGATCACATCCAATCCAAGGGTCTAGCCAGTTTGTCACATGAATGAACACAACAGATTCCATGCTCTTTCTGAAGAATATGTCTTGGAACATTTTCTTGTACACATTTCTCCCGACCAAGTTGGGATGCTTGATTTACGTTTTTGTTTAGCTGTCTCCAGAGAGGGCCTCGGAAAAAACATCTGTTCGTGGCTAAAGTTCAGTCCCCCAGACTGAGGAGTATCCCATACATCTGCCTGTTAACAGCCCCAGCAGCACCGGGCTGCTCCAGTCCATGTTAAGGATGGCCCGGCCAGTCGGTCCTCCGCTGTTCCCCTCCCCCCTCCCCAAGCACCTTGTGATCTGCTGCCAAGAAACCCGCCCACCAGACTGGGCTTTTGCACAAGGCCTCTTGTACTCTGACTCATGCCCACTGTGTCAATTTTGGCAAGGCAGCCTTTTCGCCCACTGGCTTCACAGCAGACTCCTCTAAGCTCACTTTTGCCTTGTCCAGGTCCCTCTGTTTTAGTATGGGAAAAAAACATATATCCTTAAAATGGAAAATGAAATGCATTGTTGTTCCAGAAGGATCCAGCCAACTCAGTATAACAATTTTACTACCTTGTGTCATGAAGCAGACAGAGGCACATATTAACACATTTAGGTTTTAGGTCTTGGTAGCCACTGATCTCTCTGTTGGCCATGAATTTCACCTGGCACCCAGTTGTGGCAGCATTACATGCACTTTGCATACTTCAAACGCATTACTGAATTATTTTAGAAATTAATTAAAATGTTATTACATGCATTAGCATGTATCGTTACACAGTTCTACAAAAATACATAGTATTATTAATTCATAATTTTTTCCACAAGACCATCGTTCATTCATTAAAAAAAAAAAAAAAAACACAATAGTGCCCTGAAATGGGGAGGCTATGTATAAATAGTGCTGTAATTTCGACATGGTGAAACCAAGGTGCATAAAAATAAAGTTTAATAAAATCTGGGAATGTGTACTTTAACCGTATGGGAATTGTTTTATTACAAATCTAAAGTTGCGGAGTACAGAGCCAATTCAAGAAAACATATGTCTTGGTCTCAAACATGGAGCTCAGTGTATATACTTATATGATGGAAATATAATGTGACATTGAGCAATAGAGATGCAATGAATCTGATCCACAAATGTCAAGGAAATTCCTTCTCACTATGCATTCATTTGGGGAACATATACTTAGATATTGCCTCCATTGTAAGTATGTGTTCATTTGGAATGCAGCATGCTCAAAGTAACTGTAAGAGTTTACAAAGCTTATGAAGTAGTGAAATTAAAATGACCATGCGGGTCAAGTAAGAACAGCATGGAATGACGATGCATTCGACCACACAGAACTTTTCAAAATACAACTGCAGTCTGTGTGGTTTCCACCCGATTACCTCACTCCTGTCCAAAGGTTTCTTTTCTACAGTATCGGATTCTCTTGAATGCTAGATTAATTCAGAATCCATCCATCCATTATATATGCAATCATACAGAATATGGGAAACATTGCACAGAAGTTGCAACTCAGACCGTGGAAAAGTATGAACAATGTTTCATTCACAGAGATTAGTCACAAACAACAAACGAACAGACACAGGATCACCAAGGATACTGTTATTAAAAGCAATATCTTGCAGTCGGTTTGTATGATAACAGAGTTGATATTAATGTGCCCTCAGTAAACTGAGTGTCAGACAGGAGTAGCTGCACGTGGAATGTTTCCTTCTTTCATGCCTCATTTCCTCTTCTTTTCTCTTCTCCTGCCTTTTTATTCCTTTTTTATATTTTCCTTGCCAAGAATCATTTCCTCCAATAAGGACCCAATTTGCCCCCGGTCCTTTTAATCTTGTATTTGTAGTGGCCCACCCTCTTCCTATTGGTTTAGAGGTGCAACAAGCTCTACATGAACTGATCTAAGGAGTCAATAAATAATATATGCAGTGTGTACATGCAGGAGGATTGCTGAGGATTCAAACGTTCTTAGGGTCTACAAACCCAAAACCATGCCCCATGCCCATGTAAACCACTGAAGAACTATTTGCTTTTTTCAGAAAGACAGATGTCATGGCTATTCTCACCTCTATTGTCAGTACTATGTGCACCCTTACCTCACATGCATAACACTATTGAGCCATCTCATATAGTGTTTTATGATATCAGTAAATATATTGGGGTGGATCTTTCAGCATTCTTTCAAAGAATCTTTCAAGATCCTTCAGATGCTTCAGTTTCTGGTTGTGGACTGGTTGTGGACTTCAATTCCAACCACAAATTTCAGAGTGAAAATCTGAAGAATAAGCTATCCATTGCAAAACAGTTATTTTGTGGTCAGTTAACTATTTCTTGGTTAATTTTCAGGAAAGACTTGCTCAAACATTATGCAGCCAAAATTCAGTTTTCTGGGAGGGAACACACATCTCCATTAGTTTTAAAAACTAATGTGGTTTATCTTCATGCAATGATGCAGAAGTTGAGCGTATAAAAAAAACGTTTCAACAAAATCTAGATATCATCTGCCAACCCATTTCTCTCCTCGGTGTATGCATTGTATCTCAGATAGTGCCATGGTGAAGAGATTGCCAACAATTTTGTGTATCATTAATTAAAAATTGTTACAAAAAGGAAAAGCTGCATTTATAAAGGAACAATTACATATTTTGGTTTATTGACCTTAAAAATGAAATATTTGCCTGCAGACTGAACAAAGCAACTGTGTATTCACATATCACTCATGGCGAGAGTTATTGCAGGATCAAGGATCTCTTTAACTACGATATCATGGCTCTTTCTGCTGTGAATCACACAGAAGAAGTGCAGCTCAGTCTGAGCAATAGTGTGCAACATCCTATGAGAAGGCCGGCCTATGTCAGGGTCATTCTGAAAACTGATTGTTCAGCTGTCATTTTTATAGAAATATAGAAATAATGTCAAGATCAAGCTGAAGAAAACCTAGTTTTGTTCAGTGCACCCTTTATTTTTGTATAATGTGGTAGTAATTATAGTTGTGAACTGATGAAAAAATGAGTGGGTTCGTTTTTTTCCCATTAGTTTGAATTAATCAGAAGATTTATCAGGAAACTTTAAACCTGCTAATTACAGAGGTTAATTACCCACTTCAGAAAATAAAAATCAAGACTCTTTTTTTTTCCCCATGTCTTCTAAAACAGACTTTCTAAAGTATATGAGCATTGTGGGAAGGAGGAAATATGAGGAAGTTGGAAGAACCTGAAATTAACTTTTTGTTGCATTGCTAAGAATCAAGAACATGCCACTGTAGTGGATGACATAAGAACTTTCAGTTGTGAAGTGCATACCCATTTCAACTGTCAGACAGATCAAGAGTACTCTCCAGGATTTAGGCATAGATGTGTCAAAGGTATTCTGGTATTGCAGGTATTCTGTAAAGCAGCATTAACATAAGCATGACCATGTTGATGTTTGTCACAAGTGTGAAATGTGTTGAGTGATATTCATGTAATGGCATGTTTATTATTTTGATATAAATATTTTATTTTGAGAGGCATCAGCTCAGTTTGTGTGATGGGTATCCAAACAAGTGAGATTTTATGTTTGTGCTGATAGTTTTAAAACAGAAAATATAATCTCAAATTCTGTATATGGTTGAAAAATGTGAATTGAACAAAGGTATTGTATTTTTTTTTTCATACCGCTTTGTGCCTGAGTATTAATCGTCAACCATTGAAAGCATTGTTCTTTTATGGGCAGCAAGTGGCTTAGAGGTGGAGAGGCTAACTGACAACTGGAAGGTATGTGGTCCAGGTGGGTGTACTCCAGTTGTGGCAAGCAAGTCGCTGGCGTTACATCCACAGTGCCCACCAACAGTGCTGAAGTGCCCCTGAGCAAGGCACTGAACCCCTGAACTGCTCCTGGGGCACTGCACTATGGCCGACCCTGCTCTCTGACCTCTGTGATCATACAGTGCATGTATGTAGGGGGACTGTAAATGTACAGTAGGGGGACCATGTATGTATGTGAGTGTACCCAGTTACCTTCTGTCAATTGGCCATAAAGGGATAACTATCTACCCCCCCCCCCCAAAAAAAAACATATAACATATAACATATAACATTTCTGAACAAGCTGCTTTTGAGTTCTACAAGTAATTTTTTAGTAAGTTATTTGAGCAATTTATTAAATTTTCTTGCTTGACACCACAAACCCCCAAATTCCTCTCTAGCCGCTGTGATAAACAGGTTGTCAGACATGTCTGGAAGGATTGAAAATATCCTTCACCAAACACAAAACTGTCTGGGCTAATCAAGAACAAACACAAAAATGAAAATAATGCCAAGAAAGTGAACGAACCCTTCAAGGATTAATCAGCATAGCTTTCATGGTGAGAATGTGGAGCTTTACTGTGATGTGATTAAGAAGCAAGCAAGCAAAGCAATGTGAAAGTCCCACTGGCCTATGGAATACACTCTATTACAGAAGCATTTTTGCAAGCTTCAGGCGTTGTAGAATCACTGGTGACCTCAGCCATGAAATTTCAGTGCTGAGCCTGTGTCCTCTATTTGTGATTGAAGTTGTCCATTTGCAGGCCCAGCTCTCTCTGCATTGCCTTCTCCGCAGAGAAGGCAATGCCAGCCACAGTTACATATCCTGAAAAGATTGAGTGTCAACCAACCAATTAGGCAATGCTTTCGTAGAGGTTTTTTTGAGTCAGTTTTAATATACGGTTCCTTCTGCCCACTTTATTTAAACCAAGGGATCCCTGAACCCATCTATCTATCTCTCTCTCTCTCTCTCTCTCTCTCTCTATCTAGTCTTAGCTCATTAGCAAAAATGGTACTGTGCTGCGTGTGTGGTGCTAATCCTAACCAACATGATCATGCCATGGCATACACACACCAGCTATACAATGCCTCTCCTTATCACTTTGTGGATCACTTTTTGACAACACTGTGGTGACTGTGGCTGCACGAGTGTCACTTTATAGCTTGGAGACATTTCTGATTTGAAGGACAGAATAGGAAACTTTCTAATGGGCCATTTTTTTCACAAAGTGCTCTTCTTCAAGTAGAAGAAATGTTTAGGCCTGAGAGAGGCACTTGGGACAAGCAGGGCAGGTGATCAGGTATTACCACTCCCCCACCCCCAATATCAGTGCTGCGGCCTGGTCCTGAATAAGTAACTACCGGAAGGCCACATTTCCCAGAAATCCTCGCATTACAAGAGTACTACGATTGTCATGTTGCTGTGCCGAGATATCTTCATGGGGATAAACAAAAAAAAATTCATTAACACTTTACTGTGTTCTCGGTCCCAAAGTCTATTTTATTGTGAAACAAAGTTATATTGCAAAAAGTGAATAAAGACAGAGTAAACACTAACCCTTTGCATATGTGTTCTGCAGCACATATTTGTATTGAAATTTGATTCGTTACTTTGAGAAAGAGAGGACCAGTTGCCAAGGGCATACCCTGTCTACAATGCTGTTTTGACTTCAAAGTCTCAGCTGGGGGCATCAAGGAGAAATTGTTGTTCAGTGTTTTATTCAGAAAAGATGCTAATGTGGATGCAGAACAAAATTGTTTGTGCTCATGGAAAATAGGTTTTTTTAAATTTTTTTCCCCCTGGGGGTTGGAGGGCTTTGAATAAATGGAGAGCCCATTGGTAGCACATACAGTGACGTCGTTCATCAATTAATCATTATTTTTCATAGACCTCACAGACTCCTGAGGGATTCTAATTAATAGACCATAATTCTATAAAGTACACTGTCAAGTGTGCATATAAAGCAATAACTGTATTATTGTTTGGTGTGTTTTTTATTATCTTGCGTTAATTTAAAACCTTGGAAAGGGGCACTCATGGACAGTAAAAGCACAGAACACTGATCTCACTGCTTTGTGTGATCTAAAAGAGATGTTTATAACAATACTCCTTTATTCCATGAAAGGCTCAGGAGAGCCGGGGTAATAATCACAGAGGTGGGACAAGTTGTAATTTCCACAGAAATAATTACCTAATCATGTTATACTTGCAAATGAAAACCAGTACAGAGAGAGAGTGTGTGTGTGTGTGTGTACGTGTGTGTGTGAAAGAGAGATGGGGCTTTTGAGGCGGTGAAATAAAAAACAAACCTGGAGATTATAGGGGTTTTTCTCAGCAAACTATCAGCACATCCTCAGTTCTTAGCTGAGGAAATCCTTTCTTTATCTGTGACAATGCTTTTGATCTCCACACTTTGGGAAAGATAGCAGAACTCCACTATATCTGTCAATGTGTGAACACAGGTACTGCAACACTAATGCAACATTTGAAAACCTAATGTCCGAGTAAAACCAACAATTTGCATTACTCTAAACACAAGAACTTCAGTGTAAAATCAACAGTGACAGAGTAGTTGTAGCTCTAATAGGATACATGTGGTATTTTTTTGACTCACAAAACATTTGTTCATTAAACATTGAAATTTGTTTCACGGTCCCCAATGTCTCAGCTGGCACCAATAAGAATAGAGGTGAAACTCTCACTGATGATACCTGCGGGTGCCCACGGTTATTAAAAGAATTTGTTTGAAAGGAGTTTACGGCAATAGTGTCTTGTGATCCTGGTAGGAACTGGGCTGAGATCAGCTAAAAATTTCAGAAGACAGACCTCCACAGATCTCTACTTGACTGCAGATTCAATTTAAAGAAGTTCTTATTTGCGATTTACTCTTCTATTCTCACAGTCTTTGTTTTATGACAGCAGTTTCAAGGAGAGAGGAAGGAATTTCTTAAAATGATATCATATTAAACTCCATGACAGATGCGCCCATCTACTCAATAGAGTTATGAACAATTAACTGGAACAATGGCATTTTTCTCATAATGTACAGCTTTTGAAATCTGTGAAAAAAGTACAGGGCTAGATGGAAACATTTATCAAAAACACAGAAGAGTTGAAAGAATAGGATGCTCTATGGCTGATCTTCTCTTAGAGCTAAAATTCTGGGAACATTAGATGGATAAAAAAAAACCTTCTCATGGAAGATAAACAGTTGAGAGTGATATTAAACGGAGTGAAGCTAGTGTGCTGACATCTCTTGTATATGTTTGGCATACTTTCTCAGGATATCAATGATGATAAAGGCCTCTGATGCAAGAGTGGTTGGAGGCTTTTCACATTCGAAGTCACAAACCGTTCATTTCAGCTCTTGAATGAACTGCGCACTTTAGCCACCCTGGTGTTGCGTGATGTGCTGGGGGAGAGTGGGAATACTTTCAAAAGCAATTGCGTGAGTACCATATCTTTCCATTTCATGGAGGCAGGGTGCATTTTACTGCAACAACACAGCGGTTAGTCTTTGGCATTTGCAGATAGGTGTTTGGGCTTTACGGTTCTCTCTGTTCCAAGCTGCTGAGCAAAGCTATGTACATCCAATGCCACGCTCCTGTACCACCACCAGCATCTGGCAGCATGCACAGCCCTTTATGTTTTGTATTTTACAATGTAAAAAATTCTTATTTGCTATTAGAGGAAAGACTAATAAGATGAATGTAATATTAAAATGAATGTCTTGTTTGTATTCTTGGCATATTTCCGGACATATCTGCAGCAAATGACAAGGGATTACTGTACTTTGCTTATGAAAAGGAGCAATCAATTTCTTCAGAATGTTATATGCCAGTTACATGGTCAAGTGTGAAGTAAATGCATTGGTATTTTACAAGCTGTATATCATCAATGTACATAACCACAGATTTGCATTAATATAGAAATTATTTTCTGTAAGATCTTTAATATAACTTTTTAAAAGTCCATATTGCACATCAAAATTGGCCTGTTATAAAGAAAAAAATTCAAATGAGATTAGTAAACTATTGGAAACTTTTCCAATCTCAGTGCATTATGAATAGTATATCTCTGTCTAATACCCTGGCCTGGTGTTCATGGGAAGGTTTGTGTCAGCTCTGCCATTAGGAAGCAGTAGACCCTGAAATTGCTCATAATGCCCATGCCTATGACATATGCCTATGGGGGATAGGGGGATGAAAGCTTCAGCTCTTAGCCTATTACATCTTATTACATCAAGCAATGTCTCCCCTCCCCCCCCAACACACACACACACACACACACACACACACACATTATAGTAAAACAACACTGCAGTGAATTGTTGGGGCAAGTGAAAATGTCAGACTCCAATACGTCATGCATGCATCCACTGTGAGTGTAAACATGAAAGCCATGTCCAAGCAATGAAGTGAACTTCATATTCATTGCTATCCTTTATCCTGACTATACAAAAAAGTACTTCAATCAATATTTTTTACACATCGTACCCAAACTTACTGAGTTTCCCCGCTGAAAACAAATTTCAAGGTTTTTGCTTTTGTTCAATAGAATAGATATTTGATATTAGAGCTACAAACTCTTTCCATGCTGGGTTTGCAATGCTTTCATATCTGTTGGGTTTTCAAAGTTGGACCAGGATAAAAATGACTAGTCACAGCTACATATAAATTATTATTTGTGTTTATAAAGTGTGAAAACTACATGAGACATTTTTTACACCTGCTCAGGAAAATATCAGCTGTGATAGAGTACAATTAACTCTTAACGGTGCACTTAGTCCCTGTTGAAATCCCTGTTTCTTACAGCAAAGTCAGGTTGAATACTAATAAAGATGTTTCAACACTCAATGAATGGTGATGGAAGATTAGGAGCTCTGTAAAATATTATTTTTCAGTAGTACATTGAGAAGATACATTTTATTGACTGGAAAAAAGCACATGCAAAAAGAAATAATTACAATATCAGACAATTATAGCCACCAGGTATCACTCCTTTGTGTGCACAAGGTATTGTTATTGGACAAAACATTTTCTTCCCTGTGGTATAATTTTTAAAATCTTCTAATAAAGTACTGCAAAGGGACTTCAATGGAATTATGTGTTTGTCAGACCATCTGTAAAGGCCAGTACTGTGTTTAAGTTTTAAAGTGCAATGGTGAGACCTTACAGACAAAGTGGAAATGGGATGAAACAAAATGCTATATTTTTATTGAAACATGGCAGCTACATGTTGTGTGCCAATATTTATTAGCAAAGGGCAATTTTCTGAACAGTATGCCCACTTCAAATCCTTTGAACCATACGTACTATTTGTAAAAAATAGAAAGGAGTTACCAGAGGTGGATGACTGACTCACTGAATGTTCAAATAAAAGCCTACAAAACCAATCCAGTGCAGTGCTGGCAAACCAGTCACTGTCTGACTGACTTAGGCTACAGTTTTTGAGTAGTTTTGCAGGATACAGTTGAGGCCAAAAGTTTACATACACCTAGGCTAAAGACATTAAAACTCAATTTTTCACAACTCCACACATTTCATATTACCATATATTTCCTGTGTTAAGTCAATTAAAGTATCTACTTTATTTCCATGAGAGGTCATTTCAAAATAATAGATAGAGACAGATTTATTTCAGCTTTTATGTACTCTATACTCCTATCAGATTTTCAGTGGGTCAAAAGTTTACATACACTTTGTTAGTATTTGGTGGCATTGCCTTTTAATTGCTTAACTTGAATCAAACACTTGGGGTAGCCTTCCACAAGCCCCTCACAATACTTTGCCGGATTTTTTGCCCATTCCTCCTGACAGAACTGGTCTAACTCAGTCATGTTTGTGGGACTCCTTGCTCAGACATGCCTTTTCAGTTCAGTCCACAAATTTTCAATGTAATTCAGGTCAGCGCTTTGTGATGGCCACTCCAATATTTTCACTTTGTTGTCTTTAAGCCATTTTGTTACAACTTTGGAGGTATCCATAGGATCATTGTCCTGCTGGAAGACCCATTGCGACCAAGTTTTAATTTTCTAGCTGATGTCTCGAGGTGTTGCTTCAGTATTTCTAGATAATCCTCCTTCCTTATGATGCGATCTATTTTCTGAAGTGTACCAGTCCCTTTTCCAGCAAAACACCCCACAACATGATGCTGCCACCCCCATGCTTCACAGTTGGGATGGTGTTCTTCAGATTAAAAGCCTCGCCCTTTTTCCTCCATACATAGCGCAGATTATTATGGCCAAACGGATCAATTTTTGTTTTATCTAACCAGAGAACACTCCTCCTAAAGGCTAGGTCTTCGTCCTGGTGATCAACTGCAAACTTCATTCTGGCTTTTTTATGCCGGTCTTGGAGTAGGGGCTTCTTTCTTGCGTGGCAGCCTTTCAGACCGTGTGCAATGTAGGATTGTCTTAATGGAGGATGTAGATACTTTGGTACCTGATGCCCTCAACTCCTTCACCAGTTACTTTGTTATTGTCTTGGGGTTCAGTTAAACCTTTTGTACAAAAGTTTGTTCAGCCCTGGGAGTTAATTTGTGCCTCCTTCCTGAACGATGCAGTGTCTGTGTGGTCTCAAGCGTACAGTTGTTTGTATAGATGCTTGTGATCAGTGGCGACTGGTGAGCTGAAAATTGGTGGGGCACAAAACTTTCCTTTAAACTAATCATTGATCTCAAACTGTTTTAATTAATTTTCAGTGATTGACAAGCATGCAAAAGATCTGACTAATCAATTGGAAAGTGACACACAGCTTCTTTGCATTGTGTTATGGAGATTAAATGATAAATGCAATTTAGAAAAATCCGTTTTAATCACTAAGCAGTGGCGGAAACTTCCCCTGATTTTCCTTGAATATCAATACAATTAATCCACAAAATAGGCTACTCAATACTATCATATATAGCCAGCTCTCCCCAAATAGGCAGTTTTAGCGAGTAGCCTAGGCCTTATAGCCTACATTTATTTTCATTTACTAACACGGTAGATAACAGACTGGTGTATCTTGTTTGTGAAGACTGTAGACTACTTGGTGATTAAAACAGATTTTTAACGAATAAATAGAATTTATCATTAATCCCCCAAACACGGTATGAAGACTGTGTGTTAGGCTACTTGCCATTTGATTAGTCTGATTGTTGGCACGTTTGATAATAAAGGAAAATTAATGAAAACAGGTTGAGATCAATGATTAATTTAAAGGAAAGTTTTGTGCCCCACCAATTTTCAGCTCACCAGTCGCAGCTGCTCGTGTTACATTCAGTAGGAAATTCACATGGAAATTGCTCCTAAGGAGGTACAGGACCCGAGGAGGTTCACAATTCTTTTTCTGAGATCTTGGCTGAGTTGCTTGAATTTTTTATTTTTTCACCCCCATGGTATCAAGGGCAAAAAGGCAGTGGCTCTAAAGGCAGGCCCTGAAATACAGCCACGGGTGCCAATTAACTCCCAATTAACTCCAATGAGAAGCTTCTAAAAAGTCATTACATCAATTTCTGGAATCTTCCAGACCGTTTAAAGAGACAGTCAACTTGGTGTATGTGAACTTTTGATCCTCTGGAATTCTGATATAGTGAATTAAAGCTGAAATAAATTTGTCTCAAATCGATTGTTTTAAAACTACCTCTGATGTGAACTAAGTAGATGCCCTAATTGACTTGCCAAAAGAAATGTATGGTAACATGAAATGTGCGGAGTTGTGAAAAATTGAGTTAGAATATCTTTAGCCTAGGTCTATGTAAAAGTCTGGCCTCAACTGTATATGGTTCCTGCAATGTGTTCACATTAACGCAGACGTAATACCATTTTGTGGAAAAACAAAACAAACAACAAAGAACCTTCTATCGATATATTTCCACTTTAGAGAAAAAAGCTGGTCAGTTGTGCATTTACAAAGCAGGGATTTGTCCTTTTTTGGACATTACCACTTCATGAGCTCAGAACAGAAAATAAACAAAGGCTAAACAGAGTGTTTTTCATTTCACAGTGTGAGCTTTTAGAACACTTACAAAGAATAAGTGTGATATGTATACAGGGCACAGGACTTGGTAACATACATCCAATATATACAGTATTTCCTTAAAAAAAGTCAAAACATTTAAACTTGTATCCAACCTTACCACAATGCTTTCCCCTTAACTCTGAGAAACAAATGTAAAATACCAGATTTTGATAATTCTTTTACAATATGAATTGTTTGATGATTCCTAAAATAAATAAAAAAAACCTTAATAAAAACTTGCTAAAAATGAATTATCCAAAATGAAGGACAAAGCATCTGGTGGTTAGACTGAGAGTATTTCACTAATGACCTCACAAAAATCAATCTATCAAGTGAAAAATGGTCTCAAACCAAGTTAGATCTTCTATTAGCAAAAGACACAACCAATACAGGGAATCATTAATGACTGTCATCACTTTTTCAAGAAGATGACTGTTTTTCAGCTCCAAATGTTCCTTAACAGTGCCAGCTCCATAACATGGATATTTACATGATACGTTTCAGCAAGATTTCTCAGTTTCTGATATTATGTCAGTGGCTGTAACTCTCATAACATCTATTAAGATAAAAAAAATCCCTTCTTGCCTTCATTTGTCTCTCAAAAGTGCATATTGTCCACGTGCACGCTGTAGCTAAATTCAGTTGGTGGTGGTGAGGCCTAAGCCCCTCCGCATGCCTAAATGGTTGCACCTTCAGAAGCGTTGCTCGGTGTGAGCCTCATAATGGAACCCAGTGCCAAAAATATGTTGTATCTCAGGCTGGCTGAGATCCTGTGCACACAGTGCGTGGCTAATGATGTCTTGCTCTGTTTTTTCCTTATCTTCCCTGACCAGCAGAGAAAGATGTAAGCATTATGAAACCACTAGTAAAATCCGCAGTACTGTTTCAGTTAAACAAATGCATTAGCAGCTATAATTTGCTGCTAATGTTATAATCTTGATCAGTTATCTCCAGGCTAGCTAGCTAAACATCATCAGCCCACTTTTGTACCCAAGGCCCATAGACTGTTCAACCAACTGGCTAAAGTTAATCAATTTTGTCAAAGTAATGACCAGGACATAACATGGGCAGGGAGGTAGTAAGGGGATATAAAGTAAAACAACTAGTACACCTGAACCAGCTCAGTTTTAGTGGGGGCTGGTGAGCTGAAAATAGGTAGGTCGGAAAACTTTCCTTTAAACTGATCATTGGTCACAACCTGTTTTTTGTAATTCTCTTTAATTATGAAGTGTGCCAATGATGTGAAAAATCAATTGGAAGGTAAACCCACAGCTTCTTCACCTCATGTTAGGGAGATTAAACAATGAATTCAATTTAGAAAAAACAGTAATCACTAGGTACACTTTAAAAAAGTTGTGCCACTCTGTTTATTGCCACGTTAGCTTTTAGCACAACCTGCAATAATGGCTATCAAACTAAATCTGTGCTTCAGCGATCCATCCATCCATTATTTAACCCAGCTAAAAAAAAAATGGTCAGGGAGACAGGAATACACCCTGGACATGTAGCCAATCCATCGCAGGGCCATTCACACTCCATTCACTCACACACACATTCACACACTTTAGACTCTCCAAATAGCCTAACCAGCATTTCTTTGGACGGTGGGAGGAAACCAGAGTACCTGGAGGAGCCCACGCTTTTTGCTGTGTGGTGACAGTGCGGTCCACGGCCACCCAACCCGTGCTTCATGATAGTTTAAAGGCCAGAGACGACGCCATTGGGTGTTCAGACTTTAAAATTAAAGTTACTCCAACAATGTACATGCAATAACCTCCTCCTTCCATGGTATTCCAAAATAGTTTAACTAAAAATAACTGCAGTTTTATAATTCTAAACAATCGACTCAGTGAAGAAATATAGGCACTTCATATTTTCTTCACAAAAATCCCCCGCCAGACAATAAGCAGCAGGTGCGAATGTGTTACTCTCTCCTCCGGCATGCTATTCAGCAACTGAATGACCAACACTTTGATACAAATTTCTCTATCAAGCACTATCAAAACGAATTTCGCACATATAATCACAGAAAATGCATTCAATTGTAATTGTTTGATGAAGCTGTAGTTATAGATAGGCTAATAACTCCACAAAGATAACACCTCTGACACTTTGTATTTCTTTAACTTTGTTTTCCATTTTGCGTTTTGTCTTGTTTTGCACAATTTTGTGTTTTTGCTAGCATGAGTATTATATGCCTTGATACACTTTTTCTAATAGCCTATATATAACAAAATTGATACAATTTAGAAATACAAATGTTGAAATTGATTCAATTGTGCCCTTTATTTCAAGAAAATAGTTTTGCAACATATGGTTTCATAATCTTTATGAAATTTGGTTGCTGTGGGTGCATAAACTGATGATGTAATGGTAGACAAATGTAGTCTTTCTAGTGAAAACTTCCAAAATTTGTGCCAGTTGATCACAGTCTGGAGTAAAATAAAAGAGAAAAAAAAAACACAAAAAATGCAGTCCGAATGTAATTACAAGATCATTTATTAATGGGATGAATATGTTGACAGCACATCTATTATGGGAACGATATGTTGCCGATAGAGCTCGTTACTGAATTCAGTAGCCTCTCCCAAAAACTGGGTACGTGGCCATTGATTCCAGACTAGAGGTCTAGGTCTTACTCTGCAATGTTTATTATTTAAATCTGTACATGACAGCTGTAAGAATAATCACAATTGTTGTGTGAGAACAACATTAAAAGATAATGTCCTGTGTGGGCATATCTACTCATGAAAAAAGACTGCTTCATGAATTTATAAAATCAAAACTACAAGCAGTATATTCAGCCCAGTGTGTTGCCATGATCACAATTTGTTATGAATGACAGAGGCATTCTCAGTCCTCGGGAAATGAAATGGAATGTATGCACATCTATAATCACGCTGCATATTAGCTCTAAATTATCTATACATCAAAAGCCTACTGACCGATTTTTTTACATTTGCACAAGCCCCTAAAACTAATGAGATGCAGCATGAACCATGTGAAAATGAGTAAGGAAATTACATAATAAAAAAATGCTTGTTCTCAAACAACAAATATATAATCCGTATGGATGAGTTATTAGAAAAACAAGAAATGCAACCTGCTGATGTTTTCTATTTTTCTAGTATGTGAGATAGTGATTTTTTTTCTTTTTTAAAAAATGGTAAATGCCAAATTTATATTGTAGAAGGCAAAATAGGAACTATTTGTGAAATTGTTGAAAAACAAAGAATGTCTGTTGCCTGAATGTATCGAGTAATGAACATTGAATAAATATGAGAGCCATCTCCAGGAATATTATTAGACACAATTTATGGTTCCATTTTGGCATTAACCTGTATCTAACCAGAAACTGAATAATGGGTTGGTATGGAACCACACATATTCTATTAGTGGCTGAGGGGTTTAGCTCTACTATGAACTAGCTCAATATTGGCTTTATTTTCTTGCAAAAATAAATCAAAATAGCTAACTCATTGTCTTCATTGTTCTTTATTGGTCTTTGTCTTGGTCTTCATTAATGTCTGTCAGAAGACTACTAGTAAACAGTTCATAAGCAAATATTTCCATTCACAGTTAATAAAACCTGTCAGTTTAATGTCAATACTATCACAATCATTGTCTGTGCCCTTAAATCTGATAAGCAACAACATTGAAGCATAAGTACACTAAGCCTCTTGAGCCCTGTATCTATTCAAAAGCTTCAAATGTTATTCTCTGAAATAAATTAAAACAATGTTAGACTAGGACTTGGTCTTACATATTAGGACAATATAAATTATGTTACAGATAAATTAACACTGAGCATTGTACTGTGCATGAACAGAAATGACTATTTTAGCTCTACAGAATAAGCTTTTTTCTGTGTTTTAACTAGTGATTTTCGTGTGTTCTTAAAGATTACATGGCTAACAATAGCACAGCTTTAAATCCGTCCTCACTAAAAATTCAGAATGTCCCCACATTCTGTTTATTTCTTTTTTACAAATCATTTTGGAAGTTCAGTTTTCATCTTATAGTGATTTACAAGTAGGGGAATGCTGTTGTATAAAAAGATGTGATTGAGTCTCAACAAACTTGCATTTTTCATCCACAGACGTTGTGCAAGTCAGAGGCCTTGGTATTCTCATTACTGCCAACCAGCACATTTCAGAAAACAGGGAACATCTTACGCAAGAATGAGAACAAGGTAACTGAGAGGTCACATGGCTAAAAATGACATTTCCCATATACATAAGCCTGGATAAAAATGGACAGGCCACATCTTGTCTCCTTTAGTATGGGATTATTTTGCAATGACAGCATCTCAGAAAGAAAATTATAGTTTCACTGTGTGATTTGCAATGGCTTTGCACAACTGGATCTTGAGCTAAAAGGAAACTTCACATCACAATCAAAAATCTTGATGTGTGACCACATAAATATGCTCCTTTACAAGCTAATAATAAGCATAGACAGTAGCCCTGGCAAGACAAAATATCAATGCAAATCAACACTGAAACTTGCAATGTGTTTCACTGCTATGGACTAATATTATACTAGCTGTGCTTTTGAAAAGCTGGTATCATCCATAATACCACAGTAAGTGATAATGCATCATTTCCACTGTCATAAGCATAGATACATATCTTATAACCAGTTTATAGCAACTAAATTAAATATGATCCGAGTCAGGATGCTATGTCTTTAATGTTAATGTACATGATATATGCTTTATAGCATTATGTCAGTTGTTATAAGCTGGTCATAACGTTAATAATGTCTGTACTTAAGCTCATGAAATATGCTTATAACAAAGACTATAGCCATACTGAATAGCTGATGCAGGTGATAAAAAGATTCATTTCACATACAGTGTTCGAGAGTAAACTCAATGTCCACAAACAAAGACTATGGTCCAGTGTAGACCTTATTGTGCACAATGCAAATACAGCAAGACACAATTACAGAAAAGTAGCTTGTGTAAGGTCCTTTTGAAGTAGTTTCAACCTGTCAGTATTGCAAACTAAGTAAAATAAGCACAAAAAACCACAAAATAACCAAAACAGGTCCCAGTCCTCTACAAATGAATTTGAGTACACATATTGATGGCCTGAACAGAAGAGATCCTTGCATGTTTATTTCATATTTTAACAATTTGAAATCATTGTTTGCCTTTGAATAACTATGCTATAATCTGCACGGTGCTTAAAAAATAAAAACATTGCAATACTAATAACATAAATGTACTCTATGTAAAGTTACTTTATTTAGAACTTGAGTGCAAACATACGAGAATAATAAATACTAAGGAAAACATACAAGAGAGTGAAGCAACCAGGCTACACAGGTATCTGCTCGTCAAAATAACACAACAAACCCTTTCTAAGATTGTTCCACTGAAGCAGCCTCTAAAATCTGTGACCAGAAACTGTAAACAAATGCCTACTCAACATAAAAACCACCCCTACTTCATTTCCGTTATTTGACCTATTCAGATTTGACGGATTTTTTAAAATTCTAATTCTAATCGATTGAAGTTCAGGCCTTCTTCAACGTGTCTTTTTTTCTGTGTTTGCGCACTCCCCATGTGACAGAACCACCACATGCACAGCTGCACAAACAGGAAAGCAAGTAGGAAACATCATGGAACAGACGACGGATATTCGAACAACCCAAAACGGTGAGAAGAGGCCTAAAGATTTATACAACCGGTAATACATTTTAGCAATTAAAACCAGTAAATATGTACACAACTCAAGAGCTTAGGCACCGAGGAACATGACTTCTTTTCATTGTCCTGCAGACGCACAGTATAAGTCTGTTACCTTAGAATTAATTTTGGGGTTTGGCTCAGTTCTGACGGAGAATCAGTCTCAGTCGGCCAATCGACACGCCCTTTGGTATCACGGCCACAATACTAGTACACGATCATCTTCAGCCTCTGAGGGCCTAGAACTAGCAGCTTAAGATTTGCCACATTTAAAAAAAAATGTAGCTTCTATTTTTTTTTTTTTAAAAGCAGCAGCACTGTAATGAAAATAATACGGCCATTAGCTCTCGCCGAAAGGAAAATGTCATTGCCGGCAAACAATTAACATGACAACTCAGTTGTTGAGTCAGTCCGGTGAATATCTGCAGTGGGGCTTTGAAGATTCTGCGTCGGCATGATTCTTTTGTTTGTTTTTGTTTTCCATTGATCTTTTTTTTTTCTTTTTTCTCGTAAAAAGAAAAACGCAAATCTCCCGCATTTGCTTTCCCGCGCTCGCATTTTTTTTTTTTTCTCGTTCAGGCGTACGTCTCTTCTGTCTTTAGCGCGACCACTTCCGAGTCGTCGGAATATTTCCCGTTCAAGTGTTCGCTGTTGCAGTCGTGGTGGTAGAGGAAGGTGGGGTCCTCCGTGATGGATGTGGCGGTGTAGGAGGTGGAGCGCATGGAGCAGTGCTCCCGCCTGCGCTGGCCCCACTGCGTTTTGTACTGCATCCACTGCCTCTTGAGAGCCGACTGCACCTGAAAGACAACGCACGGGTTACTGCTCGAGACCTACACCGCGTGCATTTCCACAGCGGGTCCCTGGGCAAGTCCTGCGTAATCTCATTTGAAGAAGCCTGCTGCAATTACTTGCACTCTAAAAATGGTGCTTAACCAGTTTAACTGCATCAAGGCCATTATTCATTGAAATTGCATGTAATTGCTGAATGAAAACACACTTGATTTGGCTTAATCTGTTCGGCTACACTAGAAAACAAGGCTCCGATGTTTGTATTAGTGGTAGCTGCATGGAGAAGCAGCTAAATCAGCTTATGCCGCATCTCATGCTTTATTGTATACTTTCAATTTTCATGTTTTTGCGGATTTATTTAGGCAGGACCATTTCTGTTCATGCATATGGATTTTGTATTATTATTAGTTATTACTGCTAAATACATGTATGCGTCTTGCTACCTGTCCAGCAATGGCAAAGGTAGCTAGCTACCTGTCTCTTAGGAAGCTACACCCACATACTACATGAAGTCACTTCTACAAGTAATTTGTTCCGCTAAGTCCAGAGTGCTAGATCCAGAGTGCTCCCATCAAATTCCAAAAACTCTCAACTCATGGCTTTCTCCAAAAAAAATCTTGACTGTTCAGTTCATGCCCAAGGGAATAGGCAAGGAAAACGTCCATGTCAGGCAGAGCAAATGCATGGGGCAAACAACACAAACATTCCCACTAAAACACAATTATTGCGTGTCAATGCATCTTTTCTCTCACAGAAACTGGATCTGTCCTGCAGACACATTCAGCTTGTTTACAATACACAGTGACGCTGATATGAACTGACTGCTTATGCATGAGCTAATAATTGACCCATTTTCCAAGCCCAGAGTGATTTCCTATGTATAAGACATTACATATCTGAGACCCATGGAAGCTGCTAATTCGCTATATTTCTTGTGCCAGGACCCACATGCTGAACGTTGAAACGCTTCTCTTTTTAGTTGCCAAATTGTCTGGGACTCCTCATGCAGAAACAGCTGGTCTCCAAAGCCCGGTTCCTTTAAAGGTTCTTTGACAGCCCTGTAGCTGCCATTGCATGCTGCACCCTCCCTTGTGTAAATTCTGAGCGATGAGCCACTTGCGACTTGCTAATTTAAATTTCCATAATTTCTTATTCCTCGGTTTAGATTTGAAGGGCGTTCAAAATAAATAAGGCAGTCACGACACCCTGCTCAATCTAAACCATTCATTAAAAGGTATTCAGTGTTTGACTGATTGCTATCTTTTGGGCTCTGATCTGTCACAAGTTCAATTACACTCTGTGGATAAAGAGCGAGTAAATGGTTGTTTTCTTCATCTTAAAAAAAAAAAAAACAAGAGCACGGTTGCATGCATTCCCACGTTTACCTGTCACCAAAGAGCGGAGACATAACGGTGGTCAGGCACCAGTCATGGTGATTACAGTCAGTAGGTGTTTGTATCCTCAATTGCTTTTGAATGGATGTCTGCACTCAACCGTGAAAGAGTGCAGCAAAACGATGGCTAGCATTTGACTATGCCCCTGTGATCGAAATGGCCATACAAATCAGTACAGGGGGGTCTCAAATATGAAATGATTTAATAGCTACCCACTTGCCAACTGTGTCATTCTGACTCTGTCAGTTCCAGTAGCTTAAGAAGACATCAAAACCCAGGTTGACCTGATGTGTCAGGTGCTACATACGGTCGATTGTTGACCAACAGGTTAGCTGGATGCTTGACTAAGCAGATGCACACAGCAAAATGACCATAGGAATTAATCACTGTCTTGATAACGTGTCATCCTTCCAACATCATTCCACAGAAATCTGAAGCTTGTGATGTTTCCATAATGTTATCAACACAAGTGGTTCAAAAGGCTAGTTACCTCTCCATTGAAAAAGCAAAATATAGTTGCCACCAGCAAGCCCTGAAAACAAACAAAAATAAAACCGATTTAATAATCAGTATTTAACAATCACTCTTAATTATCTTGAGGACTGACAGATCCAGTGCAGGAGGTGTACACATTTACAAAACAGTACCTGATAATGCATTAACATATGCATTGTTATGTCATATATTTCGCCGATAAGCCTGTTTTCTGGTCGCCATGGCAAAATGATGAACTGGATTCCTAGTAAGGGAATGAGGATGAGTGTGGCTCGGACTGCTTTCATGTACATGTTGGACTCTGCCCGGTGGGTGTCCCGAAGCTTGGTCACCAGCACCCTCACTATGTTTAGCAGGAAAAACAAATTCACCTGGAAGACACAAAAAAGCACCATGTGTGGACAAGACAGATAGGTGTGTCCATAACATCCACGTAACAGACACTATAGCCACACAAATAGCAAATAACACAACATAATGACTATTTTGGTAACCTTGGATTTACTTACTAATAAAGCTGCCATTATCGGTCCATGGACAATGTAGAGCAATTGAGTGTCCACACTCATCCAGCAACTATCGGAAGATCAAAAAATGAACACGTACCATTTAGCCAGATATTTTTTTTGTGCTTGGTATTGTTGCTTAATAATGTTGTAATCTAAATTCACAATGTGCATTTATAGGAATATTACTTACTTGTCATCAAAATACTTTTTCCTTGCAACTGCATGGATTGATGCAGGCACCAAAGGGAACCCTTCAATAGACCATGTTAAACATCAGTCAAAAGTAGCCAAAGAAACCACAGTATAGGTTCAGTTGCACATACAGTATGACAGTGATTGATACTATCAAGCATTAGGTAGAACCCAATCCAGAAGCATATGTCATAACTGTATTTTTAACATTTGTTACACATGTGTTTATTTATAAATAATAGATTTATTATATATTGTTGAATACAAATAAAAACCTGAATATACTAACTGTATATGGTAATTCAACTAATGCTATACAACACCATAATTTTTTTAAGTGTAGGGTGAATAGATACTCATAGCCAGTTAGCCCATTTGGTAAGTAAGGGCATGTGGTGTTTGTGTGAGAAACAATTAAGCATGTTTACTTGCTGACATGTTTGCAATCCATGCCTTATTATAACTAAGGTGGAGAGTTCTGGATGTCTTAGCTGCAAATTATAGCCTAGGTAATGTGACAATGGAAAGGTAATTAAAATAAATAAAACAATAGACTATTGCTTGCTCCATGTCTAATTAAACAAAATATACTGCCGCCCTGATGTACAAGGATGAATCAGCTCAATTGTACATATGCTGCTTTTGGGCCGTTAAACAGTATAATGTTTTTTTTTTTTTTAATCTGTGAAATTTTTTGCAGAATATAAAAGAATGGCAGGCATGTTGTTAATTCCCAATGTATGGGAACATCGCATTGTTAATGAGCAAATTCCTAAAACCCATGAGGCATTATCAGGGGAGGGGATGTCTGATGTCTGGTGACCCGTTTTCATATGGCTAGACTATACAGTAATGGGAAAATAGGATAGGAAAGTACTCCTTTAGGTGACTTTATAAGAGTTGCTCCTTAAGTATCCCTCCAGGTGTTACACTATCATATTTCTGTTTCGAATTTGCCCCCCCCCCTCAAACTAAATAATGATGTCTAAAGAAAAAAATATACACAAAATATAAATTACTGTTCACAACACCCTGTGGTAAAGGAATATCCATGATAGAAGTGGTCAACAACTATAATCCATGCACGTACACAAAACATATATTTTTAATAAGAATGGATATTCTATAGCCAGATGAAGCCATGTACTGTAGGTCAGCGTGTAAGCTAGTCCGTCAAGAATTTTGACCACAGAAGTTCTTGGCTTTCATCCAACCTGTTTTGGAAGCCATTTCTCACAATTATCAAGCCATCTTTAATTATAACCACCCAATCAGGGTTTTATTGTTCACTTGTAAATCAAAACTGTGCATATCGTGCACCTTCTGACAGAGCCATTATTGATAGATGTCTGAAAGGAAGTTCTCAATTTGTCATGTTGTCAATTTGCAGGAATATTTTAACAGAAATATGAAGCAATTACGTTTGACCTGAAGAGGTTTGCCTGGACAAAATCATCTGAGTGATTCTCTTCAGCAAGCATACCATTAATCAAGACTGGATCAGTAGCAGAGCAACTGTGTGTAATTTAGAGTGTGGCTTGCAAGCTGTATAGCTGCATGTGCAGAGGGCAATAATATATTTGATGAATTAATTTAATACAATAGATAACAGGCCTATTGGGACAGTGGAGCAAATATTTGGGGTTTGTTAAATGTCAGACTTTGGGTGCTGCTTTCACATTGTCTGAGAACAAATCAGTTGCACAGTGAGTAGCAAATCCTTTTTAATGCTTTGGCTACTCTGCTCCACTCTAAAAAGGCATAACTGACTGTATTCGCATTAGTGCCAGCTTTTTGCATAATCGAAATAGGGCCCAGCATGTGTCTTGAAATTCCCTTTGACTACTATGTAAACCATCCATCAAAGTTTTCAATTCATAACAATAAATACTTTTACATACACATCACTGCTATATTTATCTGTGTGTATAGATGTATCTGTGTATCTGTGCATTTGGAAAGTGGAAGGATATTTTTTCTTGATTTGGCTCCACAATTTCATATATATAATCAAATATAATCAAACACGTGTTTAAAGTGCAGATTTTCAGCTTTTATTAGATGGTATTAAAGGGTATATTCTTCAAACATTTTGGTTTCACCATGTAAAAATTACACCACTTTTTTATGCATAGGCCCCCCATTTCAAGGCACCATAACATTCAGTAGAAATGACTTCAGAGGTTTTTTTGATTAGTGTTTCTGTTGCCATAATGCAGGTATAAGAGATCTTTCAGTATCTAGTCTTGATCATAGGCTTTGATTGCCTTTGAAGTCTCTCACTAATGTTTGTCAACATAAGGACCAGAGTTTCACCAGTGAATGTCAAGGAAGCCTTTACAGCCAGAGACACAGGCCAGACCTTAGGCTAACCAAAATCAACTGTTTGGAACATCATTACCAAGAAAGAGAGCACTGGTGAGCTCAGTAATCACAAAGGGCCTGGTTGGCCTAGGAAGACCACTTCAGTTGACAACCAAAGAATTCTCACCATAATGAAGAAAACCTCCCCAAACACCTGTCTGATAGACCGGAAACACTCTTTAGGAGGCAGGTGTGGATGTGCTAATGACTGCAGTCCACAGAACACTTCAGTAACAAAACTAAACCTTCTACACTACAAGATGCATACCACTAGGTTGCTGCAAAAACAGGATTAGCAGGTTACAGTTAGCTAGGAAGTACCTGAAAGAACCTGAAGAGTTCTGGAAAAAGGTTTTGTGGACAGATGAGACCAAGATCAATTTGTATCAGAGTGATGCAAGAACAAAGTGTGGAGTCCAAAAGGAATTTCCCAAGATCTAAAACACCCTCCCTCATCTGTGAAACATGGTTGTGGGGGTGTTATAGTTTGGATGTGTATGGCCGCCACAGATACTTGCTCACTTGATGATCTTCATTATCTCCGCCAGGCGTGAGCCTGGAGGGGATCATGCGTTTGGTCGTCTGTGTGTGTTTGTACGTGCGTGTATCTGTCCATAACTAATCTCACATACTACTGGGCCGATCAGCCTAATATGTGGTTTGCATGCTGACAGTAGGCAAAGGACCTGAATTCTCTAATATTTTGCACATCGGTCAACGACAAGTATTTTATTGGAATTAATTTCCATCATTGTCCATTGAAATAGATTGAGTGCTAACTCCTCACTCCTCCTAACCAGCCGCTAGGGGCCGCAAGTGATAAACAACTGCTTCCTAATGGACAGACACGTCTGGCAGAGATCTGCACTCTACTGAGTGCACTCTAGTTTATGATGTAACTGCTGATAGCAGTGGCAGAATACATTCTATGGGTCATGGCCTTGCATGTAAAGGATCTTCAGGAAAGAAGTAAACATGGCTACTTTCATTTATATAACATTAATATGTCCCATACATTATGGTGCCCTTAAAGGGGGGGTGGGGTGTATACAAAGCTGTAATTTCTACATGGTGAAACCAAAATGTATAAACATACCCTGAAATAAAAGCTCTGAATGTGCACTTTAACCACACCTGAATTGTTTGAATTGTACAGAGCCAAACCAAGAAAAAAAAGTATTTGTCCCACACATTATGGAGCTCATTGTATATAGTCTACTTATCTTACACCAAGGAACTACTGTGCACACCTGTTTCATAAAAACTTGGAAAAGCACAACCAACCAATCATCTTCCCTTAATTCCATACTGTACGGTAGATCCCCCATAGATGCCTTTCAAAAAGTCATGTCATTTTCCTTCAGAATCCCAGCATTTCTATGAAAATATATATAGTACCCTAGTACCCTTATTTGATATAGCAAAAGGCACAGGCTCCATCTTTCTATCCCCTTCAGTTAGTGGTTTATTTGCGACTGAAATATTCCATGCTCATAACACATACTGGATTCCTATGATCCTCCCCCAACAGTCTTTATTCCCAACAGACAGGATTTAAAGTGACTTACCCCAGCCCAGGAGGTAATACCAGTGCAGGTGCTGCTCCTCAGCGAACACGGCCACCACAATGAGCGTGTGCAGGTAAATCCCCTCGCACAGCATCCAAAAGTAGTTACACCCCAGCATATACATGTGAAAGAAGTGAAGAACCTTACAGCCCACCTGAAGATAGAAGCCATGGGAAGAGAGCCGCCATTACTATTTAAAAAAGCACCGGAGACACAAACATTTTCATTCCTCTATCGCAGGCACCAAATGGGGAGAGGCTGCTTTTCACAAAAGAGAGATTGGTCCCCTGCTCTCCTTCCTATTTTGGCTAAGGAGATCCCATCTCTATTTTAATCGGTTCTAACTTCGGTTCATCGATGCAGAGGATTTTATTACACGCATAGCACAGAGAAACGGGCATCTTGTTTACCTTTACTCTATCTTGGGGAATGGCAACCATGCTAAATTTCAGGCAAATGGCTGTCGGCAATCTGCTCTGATTGTCCTGTGCCATTTTATCTGTGTTTACAGCATCTAGCTCCAGGCAGATTAACACGATTGAATTATGCTGTCAATAACAGAGCCAGTGTTGCTTGCTACAGAATGTATAAGGCTGTGTGGAATAGCTGATTAGAGGTAATATTCTCTGTCAGTGATCACAGGCTACAGGAAAGATTTATATTAGCATTTACACACCACCTAATAGTTCTAGACCTGTTACAAAGATGAAAATTATGACCATAAGCATATAGAGTGCAAAAAATGTTAAGACCTGACCATGGTTTACAATGGTGTGCATGGCTTAAGAATTTTTCAAATATCCATGAGACCTGTTTCTGCCCTCATCTTTGTTGGGTGGTATATTATGCACATTTAAAGATCAAAGACAATGTAAAAAAATAAAATAATATATGTGCGTGTGTGTGTGTGTGTTTGTCTTTGTAAAAATAGATGTATGCAGTATACCCTGCATTTCAAAAAGTATGTGAACACCCCTTCTAATTAGTGGTTTCGTCTATCTCTGCCACACCCATTGCTAACAAGTGGATTAAGTCAAGCATACAGCCATGCAATCTCAATGACAAACACTGGCAGTAGAATGGGTCGGACTGAAAAGCTCAGTGACTTTCAACATGGCACATGGCACTCACAGAACGAGACCGCCAAGAACGAGACCGCCAAGTGGTAAAGCTACAGGCTTCAGCAATTGGCGGTATATATATATACAGCATATGTCTCTTTTTACAATCACAAACAAGTCCAAACAATTCAGTTTTGCGGAATTGTGATAATATAAAGAGCCATAGATAAGCAAATTCTCTTCAAAATAACAAAGAAACACAAGGTACAAATGCAAATGAGCCAAATTTGAAAAATAAAACAGACACTGCAGTGTTTATGTGTGTGTGTGCGCGCGCGCATGTGTGTGTGTGGTGTCCTTGTCTGCGCACACGAAAACCTCATATCAAATTCCCATATGAAAATATCACATACCCAGCATGCATACTGTCAAATCAGCCTAATTGGTTTTTATCTGGAGCTACATAAACACTAAGTACTAATCAATTACCATGGTGACATTTCACCCATGTAATTTGCATTTGGTGCTGCCTTCCATTGTACATGAAAATACAACAAATAAATGAATGAGACACCACAGAAATAAAATGGGTGATGTTAGATATGTCTTGATACAATCCATGTATTGTATTGTACTGTATTAGCTGCCAATACCACCGTATTTTAAGGATCAGGTATTGGCTAAGACATGGCCAATCTGAACCCAGTCTCTGACTCTGCAACACGTAATGTGCATATTAAAGCTTCGCCTTCGTATTTTCTGACTGTCTGCACTCTGTTTACGGCAGTTGACTGCATGCACCGTCACTCCCGTCAACAGGCACTATCCATTTGCCACCGCGAATGAAGCTGTTGTTTATGAAACGAGTCGCTATCTGCTAGAATGTCTGCCGTGTGGAACATTTGTTCAACACAAGCAAAATTCGAAAGCAGCCACTGGAACAACGGGGGCGAGCTAGCATTTGACCCGACGTCACTCCAGTACTTTTAGAAAATATAAATTCATAATTTGCAATCCTAGACTGAACAACACTATAGCTGTCCCTACATAGCACAAGGGCTGGCTGATTGACAAGCACAGTGACAACAAGAGCCAGTCACAATCTCCCACAAGGACCTGACTTGAATTAGGTCCATAGAATGTGATGTGAGTCTGAATGCTGTGTGAACGCTGTACAAACTCTTTTAGAATGGTATTTTCTGGCTTACTCATCAAATAACTTACACTTACATTATTCTACCAACTGACTCGCCCGACTAGCTTGCATGGCACATGGATTGGATAGATAATACAACTGCCTGCACTCACTAGCTATGCCTGGCTTGCTTGCTAATATTGGAGAGTTGTGTATGTGTCTGCTGTGACTGGCTCAGATCTCAGGTCATCAACATGAAATCTTCATTCATTGGCCCTTTTCACAGAGATTGATGATGATTGATGATAATCAGTAGAATCGACTGCAGCCACATTCTACCCCTTTTCCTGAGTAACCCAGATAACCTGTACTCATTTTGAAACTGAATTTCTACAAACGGAATTAGTAAAAATGGAATTCTTAAAAACTAAATTTGAGGCATTGGAAAAATGGAATCTGAATTTTTGGAAGCCTAGTGTTTTAACGTTAGCATTTTGGGAAGCTAAATTTTTGAAATGTGAATTCGAAATTATAGATTTCAATGTGAATAAACTCAAATATATTAATTTCACCGTTAAAATATTAAAATCTGATAAATTCATTGCGTTCTTAAATTCATATCTTTTTGAACCTTATTTTCTTCCATACATCCTCTGTCAGTCCTCAAAATTATGCCTAACCATAAACTAGGCTTGACCTGCGTCCGCTTCCTGTTTTGGGGTAAGTCAGAAGACAAAAAACAAACAACATGGAGCTCATTTCGAAGCCTAATGTCACTGCAGCTTCTGGAATAATTTTGGATTCAAACCAAACGATTGAGATTGTTTTTTTTTCTTTAATTATACCTGGTGTGGTAGTAAACATCCAAACGTTAGAGGCCATAACTGTCTGAAATCCCTCCCTGTTGACTATATAGTGCACTGTATTCACTTTCCGCCATTTTACCGTCCGGATTCCAAATGTAAAATTTATGTGCTATATTGTGCCCGAAAAAAAGAATCCCAGAGTGCAATGGAAATGTAGTGTTCAAAGCATGTACACTATACCACAATGCAATGATTAGCCTCTGCTCATGCACTCCATTAAATTGAAATGAGATGAGATGGGATGAACACATGACTGGTAACAGTTAACAGATCAATGGCAAGTTTTGTGCAATCTTTGTGCAATGGTTTGAGCAGATACACAAAGAAAGACAACAAAAATGACAACACATTCACTACTGTTTATTTAGATACATTTTAGGACAGACATGTACTGATAATGATAAATTAAGATATTTATGCAACGCCAGGTAGGGAATAGCGGATGAGAAAATGCGGGACACAGCATATGTGAGATGCTTCCAGGTAAAAAACCATCACCACTATTATCTATTGGGTATTGACAAGTCAGCCGCAAGGTTGTACAGCTTCTGTGTGATCATGTGATGTGTTTTTGTCAATCATATGGAAGCTGCAAGGCCTTGCTGCTGAATATTTTGTATCTTAGTCTACCCTTTGCATAGTGTTTTTTGCTTACTATCCAATTTTTAAAATGCTATTCAATATTTCACACCATTCTGTGTTCATACTCCCAATAAAAATAGTGAAATTGATAATTATTCTGATTGATCCTTATTTTTATACAGTCACAGTAGACCTTCCGTTTAATTCTCCTGTAACTTGCATTAGAAAATCAAATCAAAACCATCAATAATATCCAAAATACTGATATCATTTTTGGGCCATATTGCCCAGCTCTGCTTTAAAGTCTGCGCCATCTGATAATGGTGCAGTTGGAGACCATTAAAGAAAGAAAAAAAATACAGCCGCCCATATTGTGTACCTGTATTTAGGCTTAATCTTTCTGAAACAGAATTATTTATCTATCTAAAACCAAGGTGTAAAAATAAAAACTGTATAAAAACAGATATAAAAATATAAAAACAGAGGTTAGCGGGTGAGGTTGAGTATGAAGGAGGTGAAGTACAGCACAATGCACACATACCATCTACTGAGGTTTCCATATCAAGGCATGTATTTCTAGTGCATCTACTCTCTCAAAAGGTTCAGGGTCACTGCTTCAAGAACTGAATTCAATATTTTAATGGCTGGGGGGTTCTACCTTCTTATCAGCAGCTAGACTTCGGCTGTTGTTGCCAGCAAAGAAGCAAGGGCACAGATTAGCTTAGGATAGAGGGAGGATGAATAATAATAATGAAAACCCAGTGTAGCTCATTTCAATGTTTTAATATAGAATGTAGAAGATTGTTTACTCCCAGTACTTAATGAATGTTCTCGCAATTCTAAAATGCTTTTTGATTCATTTTGTTTTTACCTAAAATAAATCCTACAGTTCTCACTGAAAGCATGTCCAGGCATTTCAAAGTGTTTGTTTGTTTGATAAATCATACGTGTTGATTCTGCTGCTTTGTTGATTCCTCTGATAAAATCATTTTGTCATCATGGACAACTAGTGTACCTAGTAAATAGCTATGAATTGAAGTATGAGCTAAATCACTGATGTTTCATTAGGCATTCAGCCTACCTCATCTGGGCTGTGACTGATCACATCATTAAATGGGTAACTTCTAACGGTTTTGCTGTGTCTGTTTCCAATTGGTCATGGGGGAGATAAAACATTGAGCTGTGAAAGCAGACACTGTGAAAGCAGACATTGTTCTTAAACCATGTTTTTTTTCCACCTTAATCCACAGTACTGCAACAGTAGTGCAGGACAATAGACAATCATGTCATGGTGCAAAGGGACATAAAATGAACAGTAAATGTTTCCAAACAGAATTCATATCTAGTGTAAAGCCTTTCAAATTTGTCACAGCCTTCACCAGAAAGCACCAAAGTTTCTTTTCTGACATGTGACAATTACAACAGGCTAACATAGTTACTTAGAACACTCCAAAGTACAAAAAAGTGAGAATATTGTATCTGTAAGGGTTTGATTTAATACCAGTCTTTGTTATTTTCAATTATAGTATTATTGAATCCCAACTGCTCCACTTAGATTCCCATTGGCACATTGACTTACGCAGTCCATCTTGCCTCTCTTACATTTATGTAAAATATTTCATCCTGATCCTTTCTTTACTGTTCAGGGAAATTATTTTTATTCTCAATCTTGAATTTGCGTTTCAGAATTAGTTCCCATTTGTAACAGATTGCATTTCTGTCTAAAATGTAGGCCAGGCCTCTATACAGGTATGTGCATTGGGTGAGAGTAACAGCAATCTAATTTGGTGTTACCACTGTATGATTTATGTATACTGCATTTTTTTCTCAGTAGCTATCAGGGAATCAGTCTCCAAGGCAGAAGACGCTATGCATTAACCACTGGCTGTGGCAATGTTTCTTTCTGCGATCCCTGATGTTAACAGAACTTTATCACTTCCTTCTTCCTTCATGTTTTAAAGTTCAGTCCTATCAACCAGGCAAAGGGGGGTAGAAAAAAAATCTTTCAAAGAGCCTCGCTAATGCATGGAATGGATTACAAGGACCTGCAGTGAAAGTAGGGAGCCCTGGGGTGTTCAAGACCACACTTGACGCAGTGCTGGATACTTTCTAAGCAGTACATGGGACAATGAGCTGGATGAGCCGATTGGCCTGCTTGCCTGAAACTTTTTAATCCTGTCTGAGGTAAGATTCTGAATTCAGATTATTATGCCTTAAATTATGTACAGTTTCATTTTAGGATGTACTGTTCCATGTATTAAGCATGCGATTCAGTGCTTTTAAAAAGGATAGAGTGTTACAGATGGACATGGGATCACAAAATAGAGAAGTGTCATGGCAAGGAATCAAATTCCCAGTTGCAGGAGGAGGATTCGTATATATAGGTTGAGTCAACTGTGCAATGGCCTGTGCCATTCAGTCTCCTGCTTTTGTAATGTTAAGCTTTGCAGACCTGATAGATAAGATGCACTTTATTGAACCCTGTGGGTTAATTTGTCCTTTGGATTTGACCCATCCTAGTTACTTAGGAGCAGTGGGAAGCCACAGTGAAGTGCTAGCCTGGGGACCAACTCCCGTTCTGAGGCCAGTGCCTTGGTCAAGGGCAATGGCAGGAGTATACCTAACCTGTTTTTCAGTGTGTGAGGAAACTGGGGTACCCAGAGGAAACCAATGCGGACACGGAGAGAACCTACAAACTCCACACAGGGAGGATCCGCCTGGCTGAGACTCGAATCCTTCTTGTGAAGCAAATGTGCTAACCACTTCACCACTGTGATGACCACTAGCATTAAAATCTGCTGCAAAGTCTTTTTATATTTTCAAGTTGGTCAAGAATAGCCTGCAACGTAACTGTCAACCAAGGCCATCACACCTCAGACAGTCTGACGGGATATTATTCACCCTGTCACACTATACATATCCCTGGCATTATGCGAATTTGAATGGATGTGCAATTCAAATTTTCACTCCATCAGTTCCCAAAAACAATAATTCATTTCTCCAGCATGAAATGACATCTTGTGCAGTGTGTGTATTTGTAACACACAATCTATTGTACAAAGGTTTGCAGACCTGTAAATGTAGGGTCCACCATGGAGATGTAATATTGGTGGACCCCTGGCCATAGTTACCAATAGCAAGGTAAAATATGCAGTAATTGTAGCTGAAAAGAAATGGCATGTTGCTGGAGGAAGATGGAAAATTGTGAAGGTGCGGGATGGAAGTTGAAATGTCTTATTGTTCCCAGGTATCATGTGCTGACAAATGCATATCTATTTGCCACCGAGTCCATATACAATGAAATAGTTATCTTGAGCCTGGCGATGGGGTGTGTGATATCCCAGCATTCCACTGACTATTTCCCATCTCTTTTTCATTTTTTTCTTAAATTTTATTTTTCAGCCGTGATTGCTAAGGTAAGAGGTGTACAAATATGACAGAAAAATCTGTGATCCCATCCACATATGCACATATGTAAACCTACACTATTCTGTATCACAATTACACATGTGATTAATTAATTTTTCGCAAAGGAAAAGAGATAAAAATTTGGTTCCAAATCATAAATTTGGAAGTTATTTTATTACTTCAGTGTATTATCTCAACCTTTCTTATTTGTACATTATTACAGAAATTAATAAATTACAGTACCTTTATTTTCTGGATATCTTTTTATTTCAAAGTATCCCATCACTTATAAATCTATCTTTCACTGCAAGCCTGAGGCTTTTAAAAAAAAAAAAAATTTAACATCTGAGGATCTGTCAACTGTACTAGATCTCTTGTTAGTACGTACATGTACAGTAAGAAGGGAGGTAATTCAGCCATTGCGTTAATAATAAATCTTGGTTCAGTTTACATTAAGGGTTACATAATTTTTGTCAAAAAGTAGGCAGAAAAAGACATGCCCCTGTAGTTTATATCTTTCATGGCATAAAATTCTGACATTTGTTGTGGTTCGATGCAGATTCTGTAAAATGTCTCCAGCCTCATCCTACCTTGACAGAAGCCTGGAAATCCCCAAAACTAATCTTTCTTTTTTCTTGAAACTTGGCACTGCAAGCATACAACTTGCTGGAAAGAAGGTATCTTCACCCCAGAACTACTGATCCAGTAAATCATGTTCTCAGTGCAAAGCCTAAAGCTTAAATCATGTGACTTGGAGTTACAGCACTCCTCAAAAGAGACCAGCAATAATTTACCCAAAAGTACAATAAGTAAGCAAAAAACAAAAGTTCAAAATGTGCATAATGAAACTAATGTGCCTGTTATTAAGAACAACAACAAAAATGGCTGTATTGATATGCCATAAAGGCCTCATAAAGTGAGGGTTAAAAGTAGATGTCTCCCTCTTGGTCACTTTGAGAAGACATGTGCAGTAAACTTTTACAGGAACCAAAGTTTTTTTTTTTTAAACTATGCAGCACTGAAAATTTATATGCACTCCAACTAGAAGACACTAGGAACACGCCAATGGCTGCAACAAATTACTGAATTTAAAAACAAAGTTATTATCTTCTGGATTTTATGGGAGGCACTTTCAGATATTTGGCTTTGTTTGGATAAATAAAAAGAACTTTAATTCCCATTAATCGTTGGGAAATGATATATTGTTGAACTTAACCATGCTGCCGTACCTTAGGTCAGGGCACTGCATTAAAACAGCAGCCAGATGTAATTGATTAATTATGAACGTAATGAAAATGATGTGCTCTGGAAAAAGAGAAATGGCGTATCAGAGGAAATATGCTTTATTGAATGCAATAGATGAATTGGCTACGAGAGACCTTTCATCACTGAGAACGTACTGTGGCCAGAGACAAGCCAGAGAGCACAATTGGACCCAGACCGCAGCTCCTCTCTTTTGTTGCTGGTATTTTCTTGCAATTTCCCCGTGTGAGCACTTTCTAATTTTAATAGTGCTGCTGACTTGTGTCTTGCCACTTTTAAAGGAAGTCAGTTTATTCAAATTTTTCGGGATGCTACAGTATAATTCATTCTTACATCCATTCTTACAAAACTGACTCAAAAATGGTATAGTCATGGAAATATTTAAATGATTTCCTTTAAAAGGAAGGCAAACAATAAATGTGATAAAATAACATTCCATGGAGACAGATTTATGTCTACACTGTTATAGACATCAGGATTCAAATAATGTACATCTTAGGCTCTAAAGTTATATTCAGTGGCTGCATTTCAAATCTCAGCCAGATAAAGTTATGAAAGTGGTATTCTTTCAGAAATCAATCTTCTGTCATTATGGGGTATTGTGTGTAGATTGATGAGAATAAAAATGAATTTAATCCATTTTATAACGTAACAAAATGTGGAAAAAGTGAAGGGGTCTGAATACTTTCCGAAGGCACTGTATGTATATATATATATATATATATATATATATATATAATTTTTTTTTTTTTTTTTTTTTTTTTTTTTTTTCCTGTTTGGCCCCTCATATATATATATATATATATATATATATATATATATATATATATTATGGAAAGCCAAATAGGAATTATATATCGATCTTTGATATATATGGAATGAACATTGATATTTATGGAATGAACATTGATTATATTGAATGAACATTGATATTTATGGAATGAACACTGATATATATTGAATGAACATTGATATATTTGAATGAACATTGATTAATATATATATATATGGAATGAAAATAGATATTTACGGAATGAACATTGATATATATATATATATATATATATATATATATATATATATATATTTTCCTGTTTGGCCCCTCATATATATATATATATATATATATATATATATATATATTATGGAAAGCCAAACAGGAATTATATATCGATCTTTGATATATATGGAATGAACATTGATATTTATGGAATGAACATTGATTATATTGAATGAACATTGATATTTATGGAATGAACACTGATATATATTGAATGAACATTGATATATATTGAATGAACATTGATATATATATATATATATGGAATGAACATAGATATTTACGGAATGAACATTGATATATATATATATATATATGGAATGAACATTGATATTTATGGAATGAACATTGATATATATATATATATATATATATATATATATATATATATATATATATATATATATATATGAAAAACTGAATAAATGAGTGGAGAAACATAACAAATGCAGATACTTCCATGCAGGTGTACTGCATGATTAAACAATTAACATCCTTTAATGCTCTGTGGCATGTATGAAAATGCTCAGCAGGCCCAGTTGACATTGATTTTGGATCAAGATGGCAAGAGGAAAAAATCTAAGAGACTTTGAAAGAGGGTTCATTATTGGTGCAGGAATGGCAGGAGCTTCAGTCACAGACTGCACAACTGGCTAGTGTTTCAATAGGAACAGTGACTAAAGTGACATCTGCATTTAGATCCATGGGATGTTCCCCATTAGTCATATCATATGGAAGGGCCTGAAAATCTAAATAATTACAGAAAACATGAGACTAGTGGTGAGTAAACAAACCTGCATATCTACACATGCAATGATGGAATGGAAATTGGAAAAAGGGGATATTTTAATGTTGCACTAGCATCACACATGAATGAGGAAGCACACACGCATACACGCCTGCACACAGACATAAGTGTGCACACACACACACACCTGGGGTAGAATAACTGATGCAGAAACACAGAGCTGATTATCCTGTGCATCCAAGCACCTCGTGTCCCCAGTCGCTACTGCTTTTGCAATTTATGAGTGAAAACCGTACTCTCGTGTCAGTTCCTTTCCATTGCATGGTAAAATGCCTTTTTTTAAAAACCGTTTTTCTGTCAATTGCATGATGTTGTTTAATATGACTGCAGTGTTCTGCATTCTTGACTGATTTACATTCATTATCTAATCTACTATCTAATCATTTCAATTAAATGACATTGTCTAAATATTTCTAGTGGAATGCAGCCAGTTTTAATTGTTGTTCTTGCAAAGTCTTCTTTAAAACAAGAAATCACAGTGAAGCTAATTATAATTTGACTAGCCTTCCTTGGAATTGCCAAGACAGTTAAGTTTGTAAGTCGCTTCTAATGAGCTTTTTAGAGAGAATGCTTGGAACTTGCATAACTTCCCTCAAACAAAGCTGCAAATGTTCACGAGTTTCTTCATTTATTGTTAGCCTCTGTCATATTGGGAAATGCACGCCTTAAGAATTCTTTATTTTTTAACCTTTTTTTTCTCAGTATGTTCGTGAATCAGACATTGCGTCAGTGAATATCAACAGGTATAATTTGATGATTGAATGATTTGTAATCTACTAGATTGAACAATACTTATCGCACAAAGGACTGTCAAAACATTTGAAAGAGGATTTATTTTCCATTCCTAATTAAAGCTTATCTCTCTTCAAAGGTATCATTTAGGCCTGGATTCATCCACCCGTCTATCCATTATCTATAAGCGACTTATTCTGGTCAGGGTCGTGGGGGGTACGGGTGCCTATCCCAGTGTGCATTGAGCAAGAGGCAGGATTACACCCAGGACAGGCCGCCAATCTATCGCACGGCACACACACCATTCACTCATACACTCATACATATGGGCAATTTAGAGTCTCCAATTAGCCTACCTGCATGTCTTTGGACTGTGGGAGGAAACCAAAGTACCTGGACAAAACCCACGTGGACGGCCTGGATTCAAAGTTTTTACACTATCCGGTTTTTAAAGAAATTTGTGTCATCACTCAAGACAAAGAAAAAAAAAAACAATATCCTAACATTTAACTGTGAGTCAGTTTAACACAAAATGTTAATTAAATCCATGCCATAGTATACAGTAGTACACAGCTGGCAGGGACTATCATGATGCAATGTTTGTGATCTCTATTTGATATGCCCACTCTCCCACCTCCTGCCCTGAGTGAAGGACCTCTACATCCATTTTAGATTGTTCCTTTTATAACTAAATATAAAAAAAAAACAAAAAACAAAACAAAAAAAACATTTTCAATAGAAAATGCATTTCAGAATCGTTTCCCGCAAAGAAACTGCAAAAGCAATAGTAATTTTTTTCAATTATTAGATAGCAAGCAAGCTAGCTTCTACACAAAACAGAGATAGTGACCACAAAGTGTTCTATTGGCTGAAAAAGCATCACAAGTGCACTTCCTTATATTTCCATTTTTGTCTGAGTATCTTGCAACTGGCTACTTTGATCAGGCTACTTTTATCAGATGTTGTTATGGGCAGAATTGGCAGAAGATGTAGCTAAATGTCCAATGGGGGCATTTGTGATGATGCAATGGAGAAAAACACAAAATATAATATTCCAAGCTTGGGGCTTTATTGTTGTTGTGTGTTTGCATGAGGTCAGAAGGTACAGATGTTAATGTTCATAAGAGCTGAGAGTCTGTGATCATTGTGGTTATTGCTGTAGGAAATACCTGAAAAGTGCAAACTCTTGGTGCTGTATAGGTATATAGGGCATGCTCCACCAAGTCGTAACTTGGTGGGAGGCATAGCTGACATCCCAATAAGAAAGCCTCAAAAGAGTTAATCAATAGCTTTGATCCTCTTAATTAATTTCTAAACCATAGGTTGCTAAGGCTAATGTGCATGAATACTAAATGCTTTCACTATTCCTGGTTCTGGTGACATATGTTTTGCCAGCATAATCAATGGTGAAGACATTCTGCTAGGAGCTACTTTCATTCAGACATGACAAAGCTGTGCTCTCAGGTGACAAAATCAGCAAGTAACAATATGATTAATGACCTGACACGATGAAGTATGTCAAAAATAATATTGTTGCCACTGCTTAGTATTGATTTCTACCATAGGCACATTTCTCATATGACAATGTAGGGCTGTAGGGAGAAGTGAGCATATGTCTGAAAAATTTAAATGACAGGCAAACAACTGCCCGCCACTGTGTCTGTGGATAGTTTATTAATAATAGCAGTAGGATTTCAGCTGTTTTCATTTCATGTTATCAATGTGAAATACTAATCCAAGGAAGAAACAGCAACAGTTTTCATAATCATCGCTTATTCGGTTAAAATTGCAACATCGTAAAAACGGCTCAAAGGATTTCTGGTTTGCAAAGCCAGGTTTCCTCTGAATATCACACTTTGTTAAAGCTCATCACAGAATGATCTTTTTTTTTATCTATTAAAACTTCCCACCAAATCCTGGATATTTCAATGTCAATATGATCAAACCTGATTTCAAGTAGTCGGTAATTTTTAATATATGAACATGACAGTATCATCACTTTTAGTCAGTACTTTGTTTTAAGACATTAACATCACAATATCATCATTTCCTGGCGGCTAATCCATGGGATAATGTATTTCAGCTGCAGGCTGAGTAAAGCTCACACTGACATTGAGCTTGAGGAAAGTTCAGGTACAGCTTGTGCTGCCAGAATATTGGTGCTGGTGTGCATTGAGACTTAAAAATTAGAAGTCTTCAGAGAATCTATAATGTGAAAATGAATTGCTTTTTCTTCTTATTCCTTCATGAATGATGCTATTGTTACAAGAGAAAAACATGTTTGGAAAACTTGAGTTTTCCTGAAGAAACTGCCCTTAAAACAACAATCCTCTGAAGAAAAGTGTTACAAATACTAATTTAATAAATTGTATTTTTTTTCGCATTTCATTGTTTAAAATGGTCTATATTTATATATTACGAATGTTAACTTGCACTTACCAGAAATATAACTATAACACAAATATACCATAACTATATAAATATGACAAGATGACAATAATGTTACACTAAAGCATATCAGATTACAATTTGGTTTTCATGTAAACATGACAAAAAAGACTTTTGAAGATAAAAAAAAAAACTTTGAAATTATACTTACAGGGTTTTTTTCCACAACTTTAGGGTTGTTCACAACGGCAATGAGGTTCACAATGGTAAAAGCGGAGTTCAGTACATAGGAGCAAAACAAATTCTTGTGCAGTGTAATCCTTTGACAACTAAGGCTCCTGGAACACAGAGACAATTCAGAACAGGGTGAGACCACTGTAGCCCCTACAGCAAATAACACATGGTAATATCATACGTATCTGTGTATGTTTTAAAATGGAATATTTTGATACAAGCTCTGGCTTTGAAGATGACAAACGCACTCGGAAACTTGATTGTTAAGCTCATTGCGACCATTTACCCGAATAATAACGAATAAGTTCTATTTTGGTAAACTATCATCAGCCATAATTAAACTTAATTAAATTACTGCACTATTTGATCTGGGAAAGTAATCAAGCTGTTAGTCATACAAAATAAAGATAGAAAAAAGTAGAAAATATACTACAATATACTTAATTTTTTTATTGTACATATTCTAAACATAACACAGTAGCATAAAGAATTCTAAAACAATACTTTAAACTTATATCAGCTTAAATAATTTTCAAATGTAATTTGTCATCATTGATTTGATAATGAATCCATCATTTAATCCGAGAGACATTTGTGGATATCCATGTGCATTTTCTTTATTAAGTACCATGGAACAACACAAATAATTTACACAGCAAAAGTATTTGCAAAGTATAAGCACAACATCTTCCTAAACTTAGTTTAAAGGCTGTGGGATATGGAAGAATCAGTTTGCTGTGTTGTTACATGGTTAAAAAGTGGTTCACCTCATACTAATAGAAACTTTTGGAACTGTAAATGTATAATTACACTTAAGCTCTAAATCCCAATTAGTTTGCCTCTCTGTTCAGACCATGTGCAGGTTACTAATCTAGCAACTAATCTAAGGACTAGATTTACTAAGCAGTGGGGAATATGACTATTTACATGTAAATGCTGAAAAAGTAATCTTGTATGACAGTGAGGACAACTGTAACACATATTGACAAGACTTGTGGAACTGCATTTTTTTTGTTTTTTTGACATATTAATTTGTCTGGAATAAACTACAATCTATAAGGTTTGAATACTGTAATCTCTCTGACTTTGAATGTAATTTCGTATGTAATGGTTGGATTCCATCTGCAGGGTAAAACTTAAATAACATTAAAGTAGGCCTGAAATTTAAAATGTGAGAATGCAAGGACAATCTTACTGGTGCAAATCACAAGCACCGAATGTTCTGAAATCTTCTCATAAATAAGTAAAGCATTTGTGTGAAGTTTTGAACAACCCTTGCATGCTGTCTTTCCGAGATTCTCTCAAACAAACATACCCAGACTTTGAGAATAGACAAAATATCTAAGCAAGATGACTGGGATAACACTGGAAAATTTCTGTCTAGAATATTTTTACCTGATACTCCTAGCTACCATAAATAAAAGGATATTACAGGTCCAAATACCACTGTAAACTTCACATCTGGAAGCAATAACGCAACATTGAGTCTTTGACATTTAAAGAGATCAGGATATAAATACCTCACTGTGATAATAAAATATGCTCTTTGAAATATGGTCATTTCTTGGCTTTAATTATGTATAGTAATTAAAGCCAAGAAATAGTATAGTGTCCATACTTACATACTTTTTAATCAAATGATTCATATGTGGTTAAAGAGCAGATCATCTTCTTTTATTTAAGGGTATTTTATTACATGGTTTCCCATGCAGAAATAAATGTCATTTTTATACGTAACCCCCCCCCCCACCCCACCCCCACAAAAATTATGGCACCCTGAAATGGGGGAGGGGTCTATGTATAAAAAGCGCTGTCATTTCTACATGGTGAAAATACCCTTTAATAAAAGCTGCAAATCTTATTGATTTGGTTCTGTACTCCACTATTTATGAATTGTAATCAGACAATGCACATATGGTTTAAGTGCACATTCTCAGCTTTTATTTAAAAATATTCATTATTGTAATATGACTTTTTTTGTCCTATCTTGTTATGCTCATTTCCAAGATTACTGATATTTAGTTTGTAACATCCTTACAAGGTTTTGCCCTGAGTTATTTTCAAATTTCTTTTTTCATATTTAACACAAATTTGATAAAGCGCAATTTTGATGTGCCGAACTTGCATTACTGATAGCAATATATTCATGGTAATTTTCAGTTCAGTCCTGCTAGCTGAATTTAATGACGTGCCTTGTTAAAGTGCAAAAAGAGTACACATGAAAGCACTTCCTATTTGTAGACAGCCTACAATAGTGATTAAAGGGAAATTGAATAGAACAGGCTTAGAACACAGAGGGCAGATATTATATCTACTCATTTATAATAGTATAAGATGCATTTTTGTTTTTCACATCGGCCACTATTTATAGTAAATTAAAAATTGTAATCCTATATCTGTAATATCTGTACCTAACTATTAATGGTACGCCAATCAAAATTGCATTTGGACCAGATTTAATCCTCAAAGATTGTAATCATTTATTGACATGAAATACAAGCAGCCATTACTTTGAACTTTTTGATCCACACATGCTCTGTTAATAGTTAATTGCTATTATTTAAAATGAAGGACAATGTGAATTGCAGCTATATTGATTTAGGCCATTTATCTAAATTAATCCAATCTTACAGACAGCTTTTAGGTTGCCTGCCTGACATTTCTATTAAATATGAAATATTTTGCATACAGAATATTTGAAAATGAGGATAAATGTTCTTTAAAGCTTGATTCTACTTCATATTTTTTGTCAAATCAAATTATATACAATCAATCAAAAAAGTAGATTTTAAATGAAATGTTTGCTTTTGCTGAAAGCCTCAAAAGACACAAAATTAAATTGATCAGCCCTGACACTAACACCTGCCTGCTCTCCATCAAGGTGTATCAGCACAGATTTTTGACTGCTACAGTCCTATATATGTCTACTGTTCTTCAAACAACATGTACTCACCACGAGGCAGCTTGCTTAAGATTCAAACCTTTTCTCAAAGAGCCCAATTAATAATCATAAAGTAGTTCTCTGTACAGTGTATTGGTAATTTAGGATATTAAAGCCGGTATACAAACATACACTGAGCGTAACAATGTAATATCATCATCCAATCAATGATGTGAACTCAGGCACACATTTGCAATCAAAATGTCAATTTAAATCAAATTGCACATACAAATTTAATAAGGAATCTTGACAAGCAGAAAATGAGTAAGGCACAGTGCAAGTACTAATCAAAATTTGGAATTATTTCCATAATTTTGTGACATTCATACATAACACAACAGGCCAATTATTTTTCCAAACATTCATATGCATTTCAAGTTCAAAGTACTGTGCATTCAACTGACATACAGTATATGCCAACAGTATGGCTACAAATATACAAAACAATAAGTAATAAAAAAAAAATGCTACCATGTTTAAAACTACACTATTGCACAATATTCTGTTTCTTGCTTAGTTTATTGGTTTTCTTCTGGAATGAGAGTGTCAGATTTGCAATATTGTCTGGTACTTTTTTATCATACCATTTTCCATAACACTTAAGCAACATTTTGGATACAAAAAGGTAAAAATCCTCAGTTACCTGAAGTAAAAGAATATCGCCAGAGAAATCAGCAGGGATGCAATGGACAAAGCATGGCCCACAATGGCCATATAGTAGAGTATGTATGCCATCTGTAACACACACATTACCTTTATTTAGAATACATTCAATTTTTCTGACATTTTTGTAACATACAAAACATGTAATGACTTTTATAACTTATTTAAAGACCCATCCCATCACTGCAACATCCTCTGTCATTCAGAACACTGCCAAAATAGCACGCATGTCTTCCACAATGGGTGTAGCCAGTCCCTGTTTCACTCCGCAGTCCACCAGCTGAGCCGTGCAGTCGAATTTACGCAGCCGGGTGCAAGCAGACTGTAGGTGCGTTCTCCACCACAGGGGTCACTGTTGCAAAATAAGGAGGAGTGTATCCGCTCTGCCTGAATTATGCACCAGCCCTGCAAGGCTGCTGGCCAAAGTCAGCGCAGGAGTGAATTCTGGGATGCAGGAGGTTATGCCCTGAGGCAAGTGACTTAGCTGGGTATCACCACCCAACGGCCCCATACATTTTCAGTTTATGACATGTGCTCTGTATCTGCATGTCATGTAACTATAAATGATGTGCCACAATGTGCAGATTGCATTTGCATTTTAATGAAAAAATGTGCCTATGCTTTCTCAAGTTGGGCCACAGCCATGCGCCTGTCCATTGTATTACTCATAAACACATAATCAGCTATTTTACAGTTTAATGAAAATTTCCATTTCAACATCTGCAACAAATTTAGGGTAACTGAGATCAACTCAACATGAGATAATCATACAATAACAAAATGACCTTCCCAAGGGGCTCAGGGAACCAAACGCATTGAATTAAGCATCATGTCTGAATATGCTATTCCTAATTTAAATGTTCATATAACAGGGGTTTCCAACCTTTTCTGATCCAGGGATCCCCACACAGGATCCCCACAATCGTATTCAACCGCAACTGCATTCATGAGCGAACCCCACTACCAATTTGGGAGAGGGTAGACATCCACAGTTCTCCTCTGAAACATGTTGTGTCGCCATCTGCTTCTTGTCACACTGCAGACAGCTCACGCAGAGTGAAGAGGAAGACCGTTCATATGTGGCTTTAGCATGCAGTCCACGGACGTCTCTAACCAAGTGAACCATCCCAGAACCTAGGCGCTGCAATCGCCAACCGTGTGTCACCCTATTTCATCAGTATCCTTTAATATATATATATATATTTATAGCCACGTGACCCACAGATACAGAGAACATGTCATAAAGGGAAAATGTATGGGGCCGTTGGGTGGTGATACCCAGCTAAGTCACTTGCTCTCAGTGCATGCCTCCTGCATCCCAGAATTCACTCCTGCGCTGACTTTGGCCAGCCTTGCAGGACGGGTGCATAATTACCCGCAGCAGCACTCAGGCAGAGTGGATTCTCTCCTCTTTATTTTGCAACAGTGACCCCTGTGGTGGAGTACGCACCTGCAGTCATCTTGCACCCGGCTGCGTAAGTACGACTGCGCGGCTCAGCTGGTGGACTGCGGAGTGAAACAGGGACTACCGACACCCATTGTGGAGCACAAGAGTGCTATTTTGGATGTTGCAATTGATGGATGGTTCTTCAAATAAGTTGGAAAATAAGCTAGAAAATATGTTCCATAAGAAATGAATATGTGGTTTTGGGCAAGAGTCATTCTGAAATGCCTTACCTTTAATTTGTCTGGCGTGTAGGCAGTACAGAGTGTGTAGTTGGACCATGTTCTGTTAGTCTCAGGGTGTCGGAACCAATTACCTGATTCATCACAATATTTAGTGGCTTTTTCTGAAACAAAAAAAATTCAAGATGAGCCCGATTCAGATCCAGTTATCCAGCACATGTAAGCAAAAATTACTTTAAAAAAAAAAATACACAACAGTTTTCATTCATTTAAATTCATGTAAAAGTAACAGTTGCTGAAATTTGAAACTCAATCTGAATGACTGCAATCAGACTGAAATTAGCTCAGCAGAAATGCGTTATAGCAGCTGATGCATTAAATACTTCGCTAAATAAACATCCAGGGGTCATTGAAAGTAGATGGCAACCCTCACCCGTGGAGTCAAAATCAGCAAAATAATTGGGGCAGTTCTGGTACGCGTACGTCCCTGCTGGCGTGTCGTCCCAACATAGCCATCCGTCCCAGGTCCGATTACAGTATGGACCTTAAGGAACGCAAAAATAACCAAAATCAAACATTATAGTCATAAGCAAACATCACAATACCATATATACTGTATCGATCGCATATGCTGTATGACACACAATCAGAAACTTATGTAACTACATCCCATTATATCATCATACCTTTAATGCTATGAAAGAAGAGTTACAGTGTGAGTGAATGACTGTTCCTCATTCAAAAGTGCATTGTACCTCTGACACACACACACACACACACACACACACACACACTGTGGAAACAAAAAGACACAAGCACGTTATTGCGAGTCACTATTTAAATACAAATTTCAGATGCAGTGCAAGAAATAAGTCTCTCAGATTTCTTGCAGTTTCTCTCTGATTTCCCAAAGTGCACATTCGTACAGGAAGTTATAGAGATTTGTAAAAACAAACAGAAAACTAATCTATGGAACCAAACTGTAATCAGTAAGCTGGTAGGATTTATGAAGCATGAACAGCAAATTCACCAGCCTAGGGAGGTTTTGTTTTTTTTAACCCTTCCAGCAGTATCATTGCTGCCGCAAAGACATTTTCCCGTAAATCTACGTTTCCAAATAAACGTTATTTTATTTCCAGTGATCCCTCGATTCAAACGAACTATTCAGCTCTTCAGTTGAACTGTGGGTCAAAGCTGTGACTGCATGTTGATTGAATCCAGGGCTTTCGGCTCTGTAACCCTAGGCCAGCATTGTGACTTTATGAGCCAGAGCCATATAACAGGTTTATCTACAACCCACGTAAAGATAATGCATGGAGCCTTTAGCGAAATGCTTAAATAGTAACCTTTTGCTGTGGAGGTTCTGTTAGTTGGTACTTAGTGAGAGAGATTTTCTTTCTCATGTGATTAAAGATAGCATTCGTTTTTGTAGCAGATGGGAAGCTAACCTGTTAACCGTGACCGTTTCATTCACAAAGCACAAACAAATTTTTTTTTAACCATTTTTGTCACATAGATAAACTTAAATTAAGACGGACTGTGCTCAGTCTGCAGCTGTTTCCCTGAATTGATTATATCAACTGTGTGATGTGTTGCTGATTTAAATATAAGAAATCACTCAGGCTGAGATCTTGAAAAATTGGACTGCATTTTTCAGCTGAGAACGAAAGACAGAGTAAATCTCTTTCACACAACCCATAAAGAGACCCTGTACAGAGAAGAAGGTTTTAGCCATTACAATGTTTATTAAGCTGACTCACCAGTTAGCATAAATAGCAAATATCACGTTATCGTTCGGAATGTTCGCTTATGGATATTTAACACAAACCCATGTGTTCATACTCGGAAACGTTAAGAGGAGAATGGACATGCTAGGGTGTCCATATGCACCAAAGGGTTAGAGAAATGTAAGCAATGGAGATCTGTTTTTTAAAGGAGAGCAGGCAGGCCTGCCCTCCTTTTGTGTTTTTGCATTATTCTGACAGGGAGAAAGCATTGAGGGTAACAGACAGTGAAGGGAACGACAGCTCAGGAGGTGCCACGGGAGGGATCAAACTACTGCCAACACCGGGGGGGGGGGGGAATATCTCAAGAGTCAAACACGCAATGGACTGCGCAACACATCTCAACAAACTTCTTTTTATTGAGGTGAATGCAAGGTCCCTGTGAATGTAGTCTACACTGAGTCATGTATGTTTGTAAACAGGGAAAGCATTAAATTGTTAACACGGATGACGTGTAAAGGCAGTACTTTCATTCATTTTGAGAAAAGCTTAGCTGCAGGTGGCCAGCAGGACGTACGCTCCCGAAGGTGGGGAAAAACCAAGGGTGGGGGCATGTACTGTAAGACACGGTTGTCCCCGGAAGCCCAATTGTAAGGCTTCAATAAAACTGAAAGACCTGCGAGGCCACCGGCGTGGGTGAGTGCTGTCTACAAGTCACTCACTCCCAGCTGTGACCTTCCAGGTTTGCACAATTTCATTAAAACAACACAACTGCTAGAGACAAACATTTATCCAATTTCTGGGAACAAAGTTTAATTCAAGAACTGAACAAACGCTGTTGGCCCACTGCTGTGACTGAGTGCTTCCACCTCCGTGTGAGCAGAGAGATATTCGCATTTGGCTGGAAGCAGTGCTGAAGCTGAAGTGGTGCTTGAGCTTCATGCAATCTTTATTCGGCCTTTGATTCCACTGAACTGCGACACGTTTACAATTCACTCCATTTTCATTCACACAGTAAAATAAATTAATTGATATTATTGCCACCCATACAGACAGTTTGCAGACATTTAATTTAAGGACACAATAACAAGATCAATAACTTTCACGAGAGGGATTTCATAGGAAATGTTATTCTAATAAAACGGGAATTGCAGCTCAGTAAATTCACTATGTTTAGATCGTTTTGGTCGCAGATCCCATAGCTACAACAGGCAGAAAACGACATTTGATTTGTGACCATATTGAGATTTCATTATGATAATCTCTCACTCACAAATGTTTAATCCCAATAATCTACCTGCTATAAAATGCTATTTACTTGAATGGCCTGTGGTGCAACTGAGAAGAACACAAACACTAGTTTACCTGTTTTGTTGTAAGGCTGATCTCTGTTCATTTTTTCAAAGCATTTATATTGACCGTCAATAATCTTTTTCCTTTCCTCGGCCTTCTGTGTGACAACAGGACTGACGAGTGCTTCAACTGTGGGTTCAGCGATGGCTTCAGAAGAACTGTGAGTCACTGTCTGTGGGGGAAATCAGGGAAATATTCAGCTGCTACGCAACATTTCTCATTTATTCAGCTTGATATAGGCAAAGGAATATGTAAGTTACCACAAAATGTTATTTAGTGTAGTTTGCAAAAATTATTCATGTCTATGTGCAAAAGTGACACAGTATTAAATATGTTTTTGAAGGTTATGGATGGTAGTCACCCATTTACACACATAAACAAACACAAATTAGGTTCTCAGCAATGATGCACAAAACGTGCATGCACCGTGTGCCTCAAGAATGGCCACTTAGTGCATCAATAACAATGACTAATTCAGTTACCTTTAATTTATCCTTGGAGATGACAATACAGTTGGACCAGGTTACATTAAAGGCAGAATGTTGAAGCCAATTGCCTGCTTCGTCACAATATTTAGTCACTTTTTCTGTAAAGAAATGTATTCAACTTATTAAGACTCATGATAGTAACACTGGCAAGCATTCCTGTAAAAAGCAGCTTCACCACACTGCACATGTATTTCATTTCAAGATTCCTCATATGGTTTTAGGATTTTTCTGGATTGTGTTTTCATACAACATTTTATAGATGTTTTTCTATTCGATGTTGGAAATATGGAAAATAACACAAAAAAGACAGTGTGATACATCATATCATTGAAGATAATTAAGAACAAATCTCCTTGGACAGCTGACTCAGAAGTGGACAGCATTCAAAACAGTGGCTCTGGGCATTCTTTCAATAAATTCTTCTTATGGTTCTTATATAGTTCTGTGTGTGTCTGTGTGTGTGTGTGTGATAGTCTGTGGTGTGAAAGAGAAGAGATGGCGTTTTCTCTGTCTCTTCTCTCTCATACCACACACACACGCACAGCATATGTATATAGTGAGCTCCATAATGTTTGGTACAAAGACATATTTTTCTTGATTTGGCTCTGCACTCCACAATTATACGTTTGTAATCAAACAATTCATAAGTATTAAAGTGCCCATTCTCAGCTTTCATCCGAAACCCATAGTCTGTATCCCATAGACATCACCGTGTGTTGTGTATCTTCTCTGGTGATGCTTTGCCAGTGACTGACTTGGCCAGTCCAGAATATTCCAGTTTTTGCCTTTGAAAACCTCCTTTGTTGCTTTAGCAGTATGTTTTGGATCATTGTCTTGCTGTAGGATTAAGCACCAGCCAATGAGTCTGGAGCCATTTGCTTGAAGTTTAGAGCAGATAAGATGTTTCTGTACGCTTTCAATATTAATTCTGCTGCTGCTATCAGCAGTTACAGCATCAATGATGACAAGTGAGCCAGTACCGGTGGCAGCCATACATGCATAAACCATAACACCCCCACCACCATGTTTCATAGATGAGGGGGTTGCTTTTGATCTTGGGCAGTTCCTTTTAGCCTCTGTACTTTGTTTTTGCTATCACTCTGATAAAAGTGAATGTTGGTCTCATCTGTCCACAAGACCTTTTTCCAGAACTCTTTTAGGTACTTCTTAGCAAGCTGTAACCTGGCCATCATGTTTTCTGTGGCTAACTAGTGGTTTGCCTCTGTGGTTCTGTGCTTGAAATCTACAGATAGTAGTCACTGAGGCATCCATGCCTACCTCCAGAAGAGTGTTTCTGATCTGTTGTACCGGTTTTTGTTGGGTTTTTTTTCCCATTATGGCACAAATGTTTCAGTCATTAACTGTCTATCTTAGTCTACCAGGTCTTGAGCTCACCAGTGCTATTTTCTTCTTAATGATGTTGCAAACAGTTGATTTTTGTAAGCCTAAGATTGGCCTTTGTTTCTGACAGCATTTGTATTCTTTCTCATAATGGAATTCCTTGACTTTCATTGGCACAGCTCTGGTCCTCATATCGACAGATGCCAATAACAGACTCCAAAGCCTGGAATAAAGACTAGATACAGAAAGCTCTCGTAAACTTGCACTACGGCAGCATTTGAACACACTTGTCTAATCAGAAACACCCGAGAAGCCATTTGTCCCAAACATTATGCTGCTAATATTTCTCTGGAAGTTAACAAATTGTTTGGACCTCTAAATAAATCTGACCAGCTTCACCAATCACCTTTTTTCATTAAGCTATAGTTTTCAGTTAAAAATAGAAAATGGTTCATGATTTAACCACTTTGCTTTAGAATCTGTAAATTATTCTGGTGCAGATTATTGTACTGTTTTCCCACACTAATTGACAGGACTCTCATAAATTGGCAAATCTTACTGATGTACCCAATGATGCACCCATTTTTTAAGATATCTCACCAGTAGGGTCAAATCCGGCATAGTCAGGGCAGTTCTGACTAGCGAAGGTCCCTGCTGGGGTGTCGTCCCAACAGAACCATCCATCCCATGTCCAATTACAGTATGGACCTTTACCAAATGTAAAAGTAACCATGGTTATACGTTTTCCATGTTAAATACATATCAATATATCCAGCACTAAATTTAATAAGTGTCTTAATAAAAATCAACCATCATCTAATCAATATCAAGCCACCCCTAGCCATTCTCCCCCACGCCCCAAAATTAAGCTCTATCTACAACTCCCGTCACCCATGCACAGGATTAAAGTATAATTCTTTACATGTTACATGCCTGAACATGTCTTAACCGATAAAGAGTCTGTTACTTATATCTGGCTTTGACAGACTTTTTTTGTGAATCTCATGTATGAAATGATAAAAATGCCCTCTTCTGCAACCATATTTTGACAATAAATTCTGTTACATTTTACTTGGGTTCATTATGAACATATTTAAAATTAAATTAAGCAAATAATTTATCTCAACCATCAGTCATTTACCTGTTCTGTTGTAGGGCTGAGCTCTGTTGATTTTTTCAATGCATTTATTCAGACCGTCTGGCAAGTTTTGTCTGTCTCCCTCCATCTGAGTCAGTAAAGGGTTGAGAAAGGGTTCTACGCTGGCTTCCGTTTTAGTGTCTGATGCCCCATGAGTATATCCGCCCTGTAAAAGTAAAGTCACTTTATTTTCCACAAAAAAGATGTCTAATCATAGCCTCATTATGTGTACTGGACCCTGCTAAACCCGCAAAAGTAATGTATAATGACCTTCACATGATGCTATATGTTTTGTTAAAAACGTTATTAACTAATTTCTCAGTGTTTTATGAGACACAAAGCCTTTGTTTAATTTTGTAATGCTATCAAATGTAAGTCAGGGATACATTTTAGTAGCACACAAGGGCCAAACCAAATAGAACCAAAGAAAGAAACAGAACAAATACTGACAATTTGAAATGAATACTATACAAGTTCTTATTTTCATTCATTGGGTTTCATTCAAAGCAGTGTTTCATTGCTTTGATTAGCATGTGCAATCAAAAACCCAGCCTCATTATTAGAATTCTTATTTATTTATTTACCAGACACTCTTATCCAGTGTAACCAGAAAGGCCATGAAGGCAGGACACATAAGTGTAAATCATAAGAAATTAAAAGGCACATAGATACAGAAAGGGAAATAACACAATGAGCAAGAGTAAAGCATAGTCAATGCTCTGGGAATAGCATGCAACCAACTTGAGCATTTATTTATTAATTATTGAATAACTGTTTAGATTAAGTGTCAAGTTATAGAATTTAGCACTTCCAGAAGCTATATAAGTGCACTTAATTAGAGTACAAACATATTTCAAAGGTGTAAAACAATCAAAAGAGGATATATTGTACTAATAATCACAATACTGATGACATGTTTCAGAATACCTTCACATCTGTTACAAAAAGAATTTGCAGTAATTCTCTTAGGTGGTAAATTATGTTCTTTACTTAAATTTCATGCCATGTTACTGATTTCCTATGTTTATTTTTATATACAGTGCATGCAATTATTTTCAATAGGTGAACCAGAAACACATTCTATTTTGTTCATTGTCATTTGAATTTTAAGAAAAAAGTGTCTCAGGCACAAATTTTTTTGTGTGCATATTTTGCATTTCAGCACATTATTCGGTATATCATCCATTTCAGCTTTTGAGCTTTCAATTTTCACTCATTTCTTCAATCGGGCACTCTAACTCTCTTGCTCATGGCTGCACAGCTGTGTGCACATTTAACGGCAGAATTTAAACACAGAAAATCTATTTCTGGCAGTAGAACAAGCCACTCAGATCAACATAACAATGTAAATCCTTTTTAGAGTGATAAGTCCAAGGAAACTTTTTTTCTGAGGAGAGAAGCTAGCTGCAGCACACGCACACACAATATTGCAGGACCCACATTATTTATGGCACCGGCTTAACTGGCTCGTAAATTTGCCAGTATTTCTTTCATCCTATGGCTCACAGACAAACCCTCTGAGTGTCCATTTAGAGTACATTCTTGCTGGATGTTATCATTTTCATCAAAAACCCTTCACCTGCTCTGTGGGTTTTCAAAAACTAGATTTCCACGGCCTTAACCAAGTTAATGTGCTCTGTATTAAAGCTGTGCACAGTAATGACTTGCATTACCTCCACTTAAATGACTTAAGTCTCATTCACAGTTATGTGATGCTTGATAAATAGCACCAAAAGGTAACAATGAAAGTATATGAACACATCTGTCATTATTTAATACAAAAATGATTCACAATAACTAGATTAATAAATGAATTCAGTCAATGTGCCTTCAAAATATAAATGAGTAATATTGCACTTTTTACTCATAAAGGTGTACTGCTTTGAAGAAGCTCTTTTTAAAAATATCAAGTATTTTGCTATTGATGGAGCTGCTTTAAAATCTTCCCAAAGCCGACAAAGATACTGCCCTTTTCAAACTCATGTGGAGGAAATGAAGATTCAAATTACACTGGGTGAGCAAATAGCATTTTTTACCCCCTAACTTTTCATTTCACATTAATATCAACATTAGCATCAATACAATAGCTCCAGAGAGAATCCCCTGAAGGTCCTTTTCATAAGCACTGGCCCATATTCACAAAGCTTCGCAGTATGAGTGCTGATCTGGGGTCAGTGACCAGGAACACTTGTCTTTCTGACCTTATTCAAATGAAAAGACTGAAGCTGACTGTAGATCAGTACTCACACTTCAGATTGTGTGAATAAGGACCAGTGCCTTGGCTTTCATATACATATACATATATATATATATATATATATATATATATATATATATATATATACACATATACACAATCACTAGATCAGTGTGCACTTTTTATTTTCCTGATGGCAACAGCAGTCTTTCCTCTGTTAATTTCACAATTTTGACTCCAAGAACTTTACGGAATACCGATGTCTCATGTAGCAGTTTAGCAGCCGTACATATGATGTCACTCCAAGCATTGAAGTAAATGACGTCATACATACGACCACTAGGCCACCACGCATTTCAGCCTACAGGTAAAAATCATCCAGTGTTAAAAAAAAGGATTCCATTTGGGTTATTTTTCTTTTTTAGTTGACTCTTGATCAATTTGAAATGTCATCCTTTTGTTAAAAAAGAATCTCAGTAAAATACATTTTTATACACCTGACTAGTAAGCACGTTGAATAAATTCCTACAAATTCCTTGTTCGACAATTGCATATGTAACATTTTAATTAAATTGCATTTAATACAATTTTCTATTATTAACAACAAGCAAAAAAGAGTATTGTATGACATTAAAAGCTTTTCAGCTTTGTTTATGCAGTGAGAATAAACACAACATGGTCACACATCACATCACACTATACACACTCGTATCAATTCAATCAGCATTTGCCCTTGCCACATTTGACAGCTTTGACATGACAATAAATACAAGCATTTCTCTTTTCATCACAAAAACATTTAGCATTTACACCAGACTTAAGGCTGAAAACTAAACTCCTGTTAATTAAATTCAAGCTATTGTTATGCATTCTTTTTCTAACATACGCAAGACAGTATCATGGGAACGTGTTTGTGAAGCTTGATGTGCTTAGACCCTTTCATTTGGACCCTTTTCTGTTGGTTTGGAGCTTGGACTGACAGCTGACAAAAAAAGGCTTTCTCAGTTTTTCCATTGTTCAGACGTATTTGTAGAACATAGGCAAGTGCCACGATAATTTAATCATTTTAGTTGAGGAATCATTAATTTAATGAATTTCTCAATGCATAAACTAATTCATTAGCCAACTAGCACTCAAATACATTATTAAATTGAATTTAGTTGTATTGAAAATATAATAGGCTACTTCTAAAAAGCATGGAATGCTTGCAATAGCCACTGGCATGTTAGATATTTCTGTTCTGTTCAGTAGTCTGCTGCTAAAAAAACGGGACCTCCTGCTAGTGTGCAGAATTCTGGCTGGAAGTTCATTTCAAACTTTGTGGCTGTGAGCTACTGACTTGAACTAAACCTGCATCATCCACCCATCTTATGGCTGAGAGACCTTCAGCCTTTTTCCAGCTCAACCATGCTTTTAATTGCCAAACTGAACTCATTAACGGCTTAGTGAACGACATCATATACATCTTTTTTTTCCCTCAACGTGTTTTGACCATGCAGAATAAAATGTCGTTTGACCGTTTAGGAGTCTGCACATATAGGGGATTGGTGATCTCCTGTATCTCTCAGTTCGACATCTTGGGATGGCTAGTTTGTTTGAGTTCCTTGTCTGGCGACCTGTGAGCTCCTCCCTGAGGGGGGGTAGCCAGTCTCTGAAATTGGACTTTAGCAGCTTTCTGGCAAAGCCAAGACACAGTTGAGTGCGTCTCTCTGATAGAGTTGCGTATACTGTAACACAGCATCTTTGAGGTTTATTAAATTATAACAGATACAGCTCATTTCCACACTGTACTATTGTTAATGTGCATTATGCACACCACACAAAACCAAGATATTAGATTACAAAATACAATAAACAAAATACCATTTAACGCAGTAGACTTACCAGCATTAATGATATCAGAAACCAGGGCACATTTTTTAATTCCATTTTGACTGATCCTGAGGTAATCTGAAAAAAGAAAACAGAGTCACTGTGCTTTTAAGACCTATAAAAATGTTATTTGTGCTCAAGGTGAAATAGAATACATAAAAAGTTATATTTTTTATAAGAGCTTATTATTTTCAATCCCTTTCAGAAATACAGCATATGGATCATAAAGCACAACCCATAATACAGCTTAGACACCAGATTCCAAATGAACATAAGATAATTTCTGCTGGGGACACACAGCAGGTTTGTTTGTCTGTATTATTGTACAGTGGGGGGCATCATAATTTATCATTCTGAGATCAAACTACATTCCATGGTAAAATGAATTACAATTCCCACATATCTCTTTAGCCTTGAAATTTGACTTTTAGAAGCTGTTTGTTCCTCTGTGAAACTCAAATTGCTTTTTGCCAGTTTACATTCACATAGCACCACAGTCTCAACAAGCGACAGAACACATGACTAAACACAAAAGAAAGCCAGGGGACCATTGGTCCCTTCACCTCTGAAACTGAAGCTCCGTCGCTTGAATTTCAAATACTCAATAAGTTTAATGCTTGACAGTAAAAGGATCTCACATTGTGCCGGTGAATTTATTCTCACCACAGGCCGGACCAAAAAAAAAAAAGAGTTGGTTACCCAAAATTTGTCAAGGGGAACAATGACCACAATAAGTATCAAATTTGCGGCACTAGCTGAAAGAAATCCTCTCTGAAATTCATCTTGCATGAACTTTAACGTAGGAAATGTTTAGAACTAGCAGCCACGGATAGCCATTGGGGTTTCTTTCAAATAATTAAAATTTTTATGAAACTGAATTTACATTCTTATGAGTTCCTGCCTCTGGCCACTGTAGGATACAGTTTGGTCTAAGGACATAAGTCCCATTAAAAGCTCGAGATTATAGGTAGCAAGGGCACAGTAAGAGACAAGGAAGTCACATGCTAAATGTCAGTCAGCCTCAAATGGAGATGATGGTTCAAACACAATGGGCCTAATAACAAGGGCCACACAAAGAAGAAAAATTTTCTTCCAAAGAGGAAAAGACATTTCAACTGATTTCAGTCTTTTTCAGTTTGTTTATTTGTTTGTATATCCCCATTAGCTGCTGTACAGAAACTACTTTTCCAGGGGTCAATATAAAACCAAACAAAAACTCAATGAAACTCAAAAACTCAATGAAGGACAGTTCAGCTTCTGTCAAGTATGGGTCATTTGAACTGAAATAGCTTCTGTCCTGATGGTGTTTAACGACTGTTTTAGAGTGAGGGTATTTGAGCCACAACCACCTCAGAGTCTCCTCACCTCAACAACAGCCAAACATCAGGCACGGTCAACATCAGAGGTTCCTCAGCGAGCGACTGGACTATGACACAACCTAGTGAGACACGTTTGTCTATGCTGCCAGTCTCAACAAATCCATATATGGAGCAGGTCTGGCTGAACCACCCAGTAAATGTTGTCTCACGGTTTCTGTGCCAGCCTGAATTCTTTGAAAGCTGCTAGTGGTATGGGAAAATCCAGCTGGTCATCAGAGAGATGACTGCCATGTCCACCACACAGAGGGAGCCTGGATCACAGTATACACACATCAGGACCAGGAACAGGTAAGGAATGCTCCAAAACATCCTGGAAAGCCTGAGCACCCAGACATCTGGGAACCATCTGCAGCGGATTGGGCTGGGTGCTTTTTTGGTCCAGAACATAGTCTTTTTCACCACTGGCTATTTATATCACAGTCTACCTCCCACCTGCCACTCATTTTCTGTCTCTATCTGTTTATTGGTTCCTGGTAGAGCTCTTTTGGCTCGGCTACCCCCTATAATTCTGACAATTTTTGGGTAAAGACAATTGATCGTTCATCCACATTTACACTCTCCATTTGCGGAACCAACACACAAATTGCAAGCAGTTACAGCAAATGGGGATATAAAGCTGCAGCCAGACCAAAGAACAAAGGAATTATCCTGACTGCATCCCAGACCGCGATCTTTATAAATGGATTTGTCGAGATAATGGTGGAATCTAGACAAATCCACTATGAAAAATATGTCATCAAGATAAATGGAATACATGTATAGAATCTTAAGATCTGTATCTATCTGTTCTGCCTTATATGCTAAGCGGAGACAGGCTTGGTTAATATTTAATGGAAGTGGTAATGAGCTAGTGAGGAGCAGAATACTGAAGTGCTGTGACATTATGCCACAGGTGGTGTGGTCCGTCACCAAACCCAGGTCTTGACTCACTGTGGTTATTAAATATCCCAAAGCACAGTAGAGGGCTTCCCACAGCTCTGGCCAAATTCCCAATCCCTAAATTTCACCGTACCACCGTTTCCTAGATTAATTGGCTGAATATATTCCTATCCCTCACTCTCATCTCATATGTGATGTGAGCTCTGGGAAGAAACTGCTATCATGGTGGGATGCTCGTACAGCTACTCACCTCATTTTTGAGATGTGTTAAATGCACGCCATGGTTCTGCTAGAGAAATGTGATCATGCTACTAACAACTACGCTTATAGAACCTAAATTTAGTTCACTGCTGCTAAAGAAGCATTTGGTAGAAAAATACACTTTTGTATCATACCTGTTTAAGACTAATTCCCCTTTCCACCGGGAAAAATCTGAGAACAATGTTTTTGTAGAGGCCAGCACGCTATACGATATATCATAGAGGAGGACTGCTATGTGCTGAAGAAGAACTTCCATCTCTGGCTGTCAACAGCAATGAGTGCTCACTCAGAAAGACGTCCTTAATTACAAACTTCTTATGATCAGGAACGGTCTAGAGGGGGCCCTTTGCTCTTGCTGTAATTTCCATTGAAAACATTGATAGTGCTATAAATACATTAAACACAGTGCAATAGTACATCACACAGTTTGCAGCTTACCGCGTGTCAAGTGGTGCATCTTTGCACCCCATGAAACCCTAACACTGGCTCTTCCCAAACATTGTTGCAGCTGAGCAGGTGGACTGCAGAGGGTAAAGTATCAAAGCTTCCTCTCCTAAACTGACAATGTAAGGAGAGGGGACACACCTATTGAAAATCCAAATCTGGAGAAACCAAAGTTCTTATCTTGATTGGAGAGACCACGGCACTGACTGGCTGCTGTGTAACTGAAAGATGAAGCAACCTGCCATTAAAGTATGTTTTATTTTTATGTCATTGCCTATAAAGATGAAGAAAACAGGATGTTTTACGAACATGACAGCAAAGAGCACTCACTGCAGAATTTATAATGCAGAGCCACTTCAAAGCAATAAAATAAATATTAGCCATTGTCAAGATTTTACGAAGGGTAGAATATATAAGATATGGTACACAGTAAAATGCTCAGTGTTAATTGTGAGTGCTTGGTGTTAATTGCCTGGTGAGCCATTCACATTATTGCTGCCAATAATGTCAGGGTCTCCAAAAAGAAACCAGTCACTGGCAATGTTTCCAGTGTCTCCGGAAATGCATAGACCAGAATAATCCAGATAAAAATGTACACACGCAAGGCCAAGTTCTGCTACAGTAATCTTTGTAATGGTTTTTATCACAATTCAATATGCAAGGCATGTTTTGTGAAAATGCTTTGTGTAAGTGCCAGTTCATAGAAAGAGTAATTCACTACTGTTCATATATTAGGTATACCTTATTTGAAAAATCATTAGACAAGCACAAATCAGGAAAGCAAACTTTTAGTAATTTACAGGTTTGTCTTTATTGCTGGAACTGAATTGACTAAATTGGTACAGTACTATGCAAAACCAAATGGTTTGTAAATTATACAGTACTATAGATTTTAATGTTCATAATATGTCATGTTCATAGATGATTAGTAATAACACATATGAGCATAAATTAGGCTTATTTTATTTATTATTCCTCATATCTTTTAATAGAATTATGGACAGCGGTTGCATGCAATATTATTAAGTATATGTGGCTTCAACTGATTAATTGTGTGTGACTTCATCAGACTGACTAAATGTAACTTTCAATTGTTAAAATGGGGTTGGTGACACAGCCAAGATATTATATAACAATTTTTTCAGGATATATAGATCACATAATTCATGCTATAAATCACAGTGTTTTTTTTCAGTTCGCTTTTCTAAGACTTTTTGCAACTGTTTTTCTGAACAGTACAACAAAACTATACAATACTCTATTTATACCATTATAAGAAAATATAGATCTAAAAGAAAACAAACATTGGCTGTAATATTCAAGTATTTAAAATACAAGTGAAAGAATAACGGATAATAAGACCACCCATTTCAAAATGTAACCAGCAGTCAAGTGCAATTCTGCAAAACATTAACAGTCAAAAATCAGGGTTTCTAATCAGTAAACCAGTTTCAAATAATGCGGCTTTTACTTGAGAATGAAATTAATAGCGAGACTTGAATAGCGAGAAATTAATAGCGAAACGAGACTCTGAAATAGGCTATGACTAAACCATAAATCATGCATAAATGCATTTTTTTGTCTAAATTAATATATGGAATGGCATCACGGTGCTCAGCGAAGTGAGAGAGAGAGATTCATGAAGAATGCGCTTCTGCAGACAGTTTCAACATTTGCATCAGTAATATTCTCCTATTGATTTGATCATCAAAAGGTTTACTCCACCCCTTTCAAACCGAATTAAATTTGAATCTGAATGGGATAGTCTGTTCTGATTGAGGTGGTGACATGAGACAATTTTATTATGATTGTGTTGTAAAATCCGAATAGACATGGAATATGAGGCTCCATGTAAACATAGCTAGCGTCAGCCATGCTGTGGTACGTTTACAAGTTAGAGGGGAATTAGAAAAGAATTCCAATCAAGTAAACCGGTATCGAATCCAGTATTGCATTTTAAAGGTACTGCCTGCCATGTATGATGCTATTGGTTCATTGGTGTGTTGACGTTTTTTAGCGATGGGATAGTGTTAGAATGCTTTGTCAGCGCAACTGTTCTGACAGAATGTACAGTAACTCGGAACCACAAGACTTCCGATCTCTCCATGAAGGCAGATCGTGGATAGATTTTAATCATTCACGATAGATCAAAGATCGTCATATCCACACCCCTGTTACAAATACTTAGTATTGCATGCATCAACTGTCCATTAGCAAATTCGAAGTTGCCAATCCGTCACAGGGCACACACCATTCACTCACACGCAACCTAAACTGCACAATTAGCAATAGTCTACACCCAACTTTTCAATATTTCCCCGTTCATGCTTTAAATCATCAAGGTGAATTTTCTGCACTTTTCATAGGCAGATGGCTCCTTCTTGCAGTTAACATTAATATATAGCCTATTTTAATATATAGCCTAAGGTTAGAAAAGACACTTGATATGAACATTATGTTGTTTAATTGTTGCCAAGTTGATTAAAATACACTTTGTGATGAGACCGTTATATAGTTTCAATTTAAAAATCAGACGATTAATGTTAATGTCTCAGCTTTTCTTTCTTTATTATCCTAATAATAGTATGAAAGACTACTACCATCTAGTATGATTAATAAGTTTATTGTTAAATTTAACAAAATAATTATTAGTTGTTTAATGCTACTGTAGATAAATTAGAAGATGTATCGTTCTTACAATCTCCACTGTTAGACTTTATGAGTGTTAGTAATAATATGCTAATTCCCATACCGTTGTAAGTGTAGATAAATGGGAAAAAAAACAAGAAATGGTTGTCCCTGTGAAGTACCTGAACTTAATTTTACAAGCCATCTATTTTGATAACGCAGACAACGATTTTCTATGGCAAAGGAGTGTTTCAGGAATGTTTCACTCAGATTAAAAGAGGCTGGTTTAGTGGGACAGAATACTTTTATTTTCCTCAAACTATGGGAGGAGATATGCAATGAGACTAAAACCTAAAACATTCATCTTCATTACACCAGGCCCTTCATGATGTCATGAAGGACCTAGACCCAACAGCTAAGAGCTTTACCCATTCAATCCACGCATAGGAATTGATGGAAATGTTTATCCAAATCCAAATATTAAGACTTAATATAAACAGAAAAAAAATAAACATCACATGAACTGTACGACTTTTTTTTTTTTTTGAGTGCATAAAACATGAAAAATTAAATAAATTAAATAATATGAACAGTACCGCTTTTAACATTTTTTTTTTTTTTTTGAGTGTGCGTCAATATAATAAAGGATCTATTTTACATGTTAATGAGATGGGAAGAACTCCCTGGTTATGTGTAGCTCTATAGTATCCCCCTTTGGAATCCTGCTGGAGCCATTCCAAATGTATGCCATCCACGACCTGGACCATGCTCTTGAAAGACAATGCAATTATTTGAAAGCACTCCAGAGGTCTCTATGTGAAAGCACCCTGGGCAAGCCTGTCAATTACCCCTGTTGGTCATTTGGCTCCTCTCTCTGTAGCCAAATACATCTCTCAGCACAAATCATGTGCTGACAGATACCTCTCCACAAATGTCACCACAGACCTCCCCGGTTGAGAGACATAGTTGATCTCTGCTACATGAATGTAAATGAGTTTCACAGGTTGCCTATTTTTCTGCAGTATGGAGGGTTATGATATTATGGGAAAAAACCATTGCTGCAATCTGGCAAAATGTTATATTAGCTCTCCCTCTCTCTCTCTCTCTTTCTCTCTCTCTCGTAAACAGTTAAACAGTGAGCTCCATAACATTTGGGACAAAGACACATTTTTTCTTGATTTGGCTCTGTACTCCACAATTTTATATTTGTAATCAATTCACATGTTGTTAAAGTGCAGATTCTCAGCTTTTATTAAAGGGTATTTTATATACATTGGTATTTCACCATGTAGAAAGCACAGCACTTTTTGCCCATTTCAGGGCACCATAATGTTTGGGACAAATGGGTTCACAAGCGATTCTGGTTAGACAGCAGTGCTTTCTTAGTGCAGGTATAAGACAGTATCAATTCCAAACCTTAGGCTTACCAAAATCGACTGTTTGGAACAGCATTGAGAAGAAAGACAGCACTGGTGAGCTCAGAAATCACAAAGCGCCTGGTAGGCTAAGAAAGATCTCCACAGTTGATGCCTGCAGAATTTTCACCAAAACAAAAAAATCCCCAAACACCTATCTGACAGATCAGAAACACTCTTTAAGGATGCAGGCGTGGATGTGTCAGTGATGGCACAAACAGAACTACAGAGGCTGCGCCTCAAGATGAAAACCACTTAGCCGCAAAAACAGGATGACAAGGTTACAGTTTACTAAGAAGTATCTAAAAGAGTCTGCAGAGTTCTGGAAAAAAAAGAACTACCAAAGATCCAAAGCACCCTCCCTCATCTGTAAAACAGGGTGGTGGGGGGAGTTGGTTTGGGCATTATTGCTGCCACAGGTACATGCTAACTGATATAGTAACTGCTGATAGCAGCAGCAGAATGAATTTTGTGTACAGAAGCATCTCATCTGCTCAAGTTCAAGCAAATTCCTCCAAACTCATTGGACGGCACTTCATCCTACAGCAAGACAACGACCCCAAACATTGTACTAAATCAACTTAAGAGTTTTTTAAAGCCGAAAACGGGAAAATTCTTGACTGGCCTAGACATTCACCAGATTTGAATCCGATTGAACGTGTGTTTCATACGCTGAAGAGATACCGTAAAGAAACTAGCCCCCAAAACAAGCAAGAGCTGAAGACTGCTGCAATACAGGCCTGGCAGAGCATCACCAGAGAAGATACTCAGCACCTGGTGGTGTCTATGGGTCCCAGACTTCAAGCAGTCATTGTATACATAGGATATGCAATAAAGTATGAAACATGAATACTTTCATTTACATAACATTAATATTTCCCAAACATTATGATGCCTTTAAATGGGGGGCTATGTGTAAAGAATGCTGTAATTTCAACATGGTGGAACCAAAAAGTATTTAAAAAATAACCTTTGATAAAAGTAGAGCATCTGCACTTTAACAACATGTGAATTGTTTCACTACAGATCTAAAATAACTAAGAGAACATTTTATTGTTGTGCAGTTCAGTGCAATGAAATCCAATACGACTGGTGATGCAATCCTTGTTAAAAACATGTTGGAGATTCATGACCCGCCACGATAACTACCACCAGATAACCAGAAAATAAGGGTTTCCCTGCTTTGGATTTCCCCGCTCAGACTCATTTCCGTTGCCACAGCCTGCACAGAATTGCATCCCTAACTCACCTGCGAGTTCAATCAGTGGATTGCTTGAGTTAAACCCGACCCGCCCCCTCAGCCAGACACTCTTATTAATGCTCTTTCCATTCCACTGCATTCCCAGCAGATGTGGGACAGACTTGAGAAGGACCCCGCACTCTACATTAGCTCCTCTGCCCAACACCGACCCGGCGAGTGATTCATGGTCTTATAAGTCCGGTCCAAATGGCCCCCCTTTATTGTGACAGGTCATATTTGCAACTAATCTGTCTCCCTGGGATGAGACGCCCGAGCGGTGAATCCACATGTGTCGCAGCTGTTCCGCGAGTCGCAGGCAACATATATCCAATGTCGAAGGAGACAAAGAGCACGTGGATGTCAAACGTGAAAGGAAGAAGAAAAAAAAAAACCCGAGTGTAATCAAAAGCCAGCTGAAACATAAAAGCTCAATTTCTTTTTTTTACACGCACGGCCATCGACATCTTCCTCAAAAGAGCCTCGGTTTTACGAGGCTGGCCTGTTTTCGGAAAGCGAACGGCGTGTAACCACTCCAGGGATGATAGCTCTTTTTATAACTCTGCTTTGTGACTCAAAAAGTATGGGGCTTTTTATCCTGCGGAGCCACTTCAGCTCAGATCCAAAGTCAGGTGTAGCATTTTAAATATAAAAGATATAATCTTATTTGAATCAGCAAATAAAATAAGTGCAGAAACTTCAATCAAGTGCCTTTGGTGGGGAGAACCCCATCACACGTTCTACATTCTGAAAGTCAGGAAACACATACCTTGCGGCTGAATAACAGTTAACCTAAAAAAATCCATTAACTGAGAAAATGATTTCAAGTGTGTTTAACTTACCATAGCAGGCAAATACTTATTATATTATTCTTATTATAATACATATTAATGCAATGGGCTGAGCTAATGAATTAGCACACTTGCTGGTCAATTATTGATCATAAAAACAGTATTTCCATCTTAAGAGAAAAAAAAACATCACCTTGCCTGTTGCCTTACACTGGTTGCTGTATTTATGCATTTTATGCAAATATTATTGATAATATATGCAGAATGCATGAACTGTAAACTGTCACTACTTCCAAGAAGCCTAAGTGAGTTTTAATTATGGGGTCTCCAGGATAAAGACCTCTGCAGCAGGATGGTAAATATGTCCCAAAGGCACAGATTTTATTCATTTGTTTATTTAATTTTACAAATTTATTTTTTAAATTCTGTTGTTCATGTCAGATATAAACTTTACATGTCTAATATCTGTATTGAGGGATGAAGGGAATGGGTCAAACTACTGTGACCATTTGTTCAGTCTCAGACCGTTCAATAAAAAGAAATGTGAAACCCTACTGTGTACCATTGGTGCTTGAAATTAATTCAGACCGATACTCTGTCAAATGAAATTATAAACTGCTAGTGGAAATAATAACAGCAAATAACAAAACAGTACTTTTATGGTTGCAACCCCACAATGTCTATCTATCCAAATTCCCCTGTAAACCATCAGAATTCTAGCAGGCTATTAAACCTGGAATTTGTCTACACCAGGGCACATACAGCTCTATATTCTTGGAAAAATGTATATTGGACAGCAAAATCTTCAGCAAAACCTTAACATAGGAGTACAAAGATGTCAGCTTGGTCGCGTTTGATGTGTGTTTTCTTTTTCTGACAGGTGGTTTAAGCTTTAAGAGCAATAACACCGAGCTGAACCCCAGGGAACCTGAAGGAGGACACTTGACAAAATAAGGTCTTTCCCACAAAATGCACTGAAATCGTGTCAGAGCCCCATGTCAGGTGTTCCAATGCGCCTCTTCAATTTGAACCACATGGCCGGGCTCAGCAAGCACTTGATCAGTGTCTTTTCCATGCCGAGGCTCCAGTCCCAGCGTGAGCGGCTGACTTTAGACGGCCTGAGAGCGTTTGGTGGTGTTTTCAAGCTGTGCGGCGACGCCGCCAAGCATTCATTCACTCTCCATGAACAAAGACAGCACGAGACTGCGCTGACCTCCAAAGACCATTTACAACCAATACGACCATAACTCACTTACGAGGCCCTTGTGGTTCGTAACCATGTATGTATGTCAAGTTCAGAGAGCAGAAATATGTGATGTTTTTTTAAATATCAAATAAAAATGATAAAAACATTTCAAGGCACACATAAAAATGGAAAAAATGGGTTGAGCAAAATGTGACTGCTTAAAGTAGGGATGTGAAATATGATATGAAATATAATATGCCAATGCAGCAATCGGCGCCAACTCAACGCGCATATTCAGAAGACAAAAGCATGGAATAAAATAAGCAACCTTGATTGGTAGGGCTTAATGATCCTTGATGGATGAAATCTTGATTGCACAACAAAAGAGCTCCAGCTGGGCATTTTTATTGTTTCATTTAACTACATTCTCCGTTTATGAATATTATGAATATTATGTGTACCCATGTTCTCCAGTAATTTGTGTAAATTATTGTACATTCTGACATAAAAAGTATTCCAGCACTTAAAGGGATAGTTCACTTTCTGGAGGTTTTGTTAATATATTAATTTTTAGCATGTGTTTCAGCCCAGACATTTTTTTGTGTGCGATGAAGGATATTTTAGATACCGAAGTTTTTGATGACCTGCCAGTTTTGCAATACCTTGTATTAGGGCTTCAAGGGTTCATGGAGTAAAGCCAAAACAATGCACAAAATGCACAAGTAACTCCAAAACTTATACAGTGATATTATGCCTTGAAAGGTTGCACGCGTGTAATTAAATATTTTAAATTAAAACTGTTTCCCACATACAGACACGAGGAATGCTGGGATAAAATATGGATATTTATGCATATAACTGCATAAATGCTATATAATCAATATGTTCATCTGTAATCTTCTGGAAACATATTGTTGTTGGACAAGCTTCTATGGAGTTTCTTGAGGTGTATTTATTCTTGTGATCTATTCCTTTCTCTTCCTGTGAAAATTGGGCCGGTAAATGGTAAATGGACTGCATTTATATAGCTCTTTTATCCAAAGCACTTTACAATTGATGCCTCTCATTCACCCATTCACACACACACTCACACACTCACACACCAACAGTGAAATGCTGCCATGCAAGGTACCAATCAGCTTGTTGGGAGCAATTAGGGGTTAGGTGTCTTGCTCAGGGACACTTCGACACTCCCAGGGCAGGGGATTGAACCGGCAACCCTCCAACTGCCAGCCAACCGCTCTTACGTCCTGAGCTAGGCCAGTCAAACACATACACAAAATATAATATCAAGCACTTGAACTATACTGTACCCTTTCAGTAATCTCCCTCGCTGTTGACTACAAATTGCACAGTACGCATATATAAATTAACATGTATTTTGTTTGTTTTTTAGAGTTTCACTATTTGCGCATGAATAGGTTTGCTGGGCGGCATTTTTTGAGTCACACAGTGCCATTCCCCTCCATTTCTGGATTTATTGCTGTCTTAATTACATCACCAACCCATTAACCAGTACATTTTCCACAGCAAAACTGCTGATCAGGGAGACGAAAAAGCTTTCCATGTGCTCACACATGCCACAGTTACCTACAGCTTTTAATTCACAGATAATTGATTTACAGTCTGTAAATAAAGTTCACAGGAGTCATCTTTGGTTTTGTTTTTATAAAGCAACATTCATATTGAGTGGTGGTAATAATTTTAGCTTTAAAACTGGAGACACAATAAAGATCCTCTAAGCGGGGATCTATGCAAATATGCATGAATCCTGTTTCGACATTTCAACATTACTTCATGGAAAATGTTTTTTTTTCTTCTATTTTTTGGATCATTGGTTTTGTTGTTGTGCAAACTTTTTGGCCACGTTTAAACCTGTTTACTGTTGGAAAAACGCTGCCCTTTCTGCCTAAGGCCCTCTATTCACACTGTGAGTCTATTCTTTTTCTTTATTCCTCCATCCCATCTGTTCAGGCATTACATATAGAGCATTTTCCCCCTCCAAATGGAGACAACGGCAGCCAGATCTGGAGTGACACAGTTACTGTTTCCAGCGCTTTCTATTCAGTCGTCAGAGAGGAAATATATATTATGAATAAAAAATTCTTAAAGCAGGGAAGGGCTTTTTTTTCTCTCTCTGAGATGCTCATGCTGCAAAACAAATTATTGGGATTAAAACTAAATATTAAAATGGTTTTGCAGAGCTTGTCAGAAAAATCATCCTGGAAAACTCCTGATAGATATTGTGGTTCCTGAAGAATGATGAATGCTACTGGTCATCAGGGGTGGATTGTTATCAGTCGGGAGGGGGGGGGGGGGTTGTTTCTTGGGGGACCTGTTATCCCCTTGACACCAGGGACCAAGATCCCAAAGTGAAAGGGATCTGGATTATATCAACATCTGTTGTTGATATAATTTCAGGAAATAAGTAAGTTCAGGAAAAAATGTGTGTTTGAACTTGTTCAAGATACCTAGTGCAGTTATTTTATTTTATTTAACATGGAACTAAGTACAACTTGCATATATTTCCAAGCCAATGTTAAGGAGGGTTTAACCGAGATTTTAAAATAAGGGAATTGGAAGTCCACCAGGGGGACTACATGCTGCTGGGTGGGACCTCTAAGACCTTTAAGTTGACAGGGACAAGTAGGCAGAAACTACGGTAATATTTTGTAAGTATGAAAACATACACAGGGAGGAATGGCTTGAGCACTGCAGGGATATACAGTAGCCCTATCGAGCGCAATGAGTCTGAATAAATACAAAGCGGAATTCACAGAGCGGAACCCAGATGAAAACAGGATCGTAGGCCTCAATGATGATAGCTGGGAAGTCTAGCAAGTCGCAGGGTGGATGGTTGCCTTCTACAGTCCTACCCTAGCAGTAATAACATACAGAATGACCATCATGACAAACATTACAGTTTTTTAGCACTCATTTTCTCTTCCCAGAAAGTCTTTATGGAATGAAACATATTCAGGACATAAAGTCTTCTTTCTAAATGAGATTAAGCCGTATGAAATTTGCTCCCAGATTTATGTTAGTGTGTTTTAAAACACGATTACGAATGAATACTAAAGCCATTCTAATCTCGTTAGTATATTTCTTACATGTCACCAGAAAAACATTGGCTCTAATGCCATTTCACGTGAACAGTAGCAGTGTGCATAAAACTGCCAGCTATCAAACTGAGAGCTGGGCGCTACTGGTGCTACAGCGACGGCATTATGAGAACCATAAATCGGACCTGGACAAGAGAAAGACAATGGCATAATACCAGGGAAACTGAATGTTCTCATGTTGATTTTCTGCTGGATTCTCCACATCAGTTAGTGTAGCGCTGCTTCAAACACAGCCACGTCTCAATGCCCACCCACTTCACCATGGGTCTCTGTCTCACCTACTTTTACATTCACATGTACATACACGCACACGCAGGCATGGATGCGTGTCCACGTACACGCACATGCACACACTGAATGACATAGACACACAAAAAAACACGCATGAGTACACATAGTCACACACACACATAAACATGGCTGGATTACATAATCAATATGATGTCCCCTAAAAAAGACAATGCAAAGGTAACATTAGGCATACCGCAAAATTAATGTTTTACCTTTGCGTTGTCCTCAGGGTCAGAAATGACCCTATCCTGAGTTTAACAGCCATGAAAACCCTGAAATTTCCTTTTCCATGCCCTACCTTGGGGGTTATTTGCCACCTGGTGCCCGAACATAGCAAGATAGCCACACCCCTGTATATTCCAATACTGCCACAATTACATTATCATCATCAATGAACAAATGAAGAGGGATCCAAAATGGCGCGGGTAATCACATTGCTGTTTCACTGTGAAGCAATCACCAAATTTCTGTCAGCACAAGAATCGAAGTGGTGCGCGATGGCTTAATCCTCTGCTAACACATGCAATTCCACTTTCCTTATGCCCAGCCACTGACAGCGATAAATAAGCAGCACCTTGCGAGCCAAATGCAAGATTTGGCCATGTTTCACGAGATTCATCTAGACACCATTGGCCAACGCATCGCTAATTATCTAACAGTGCGTGCGGTCCGGGTCAGATCTCATTTCATGAATGACAGGAGCGGGGGAATACTGATAAAAAGGTGGCTTTTAGCATTCTTCCTGAACGTGGGTGTCTCAGGCGCAAAATCAGGAGAGTTGGCAGCCCCGCATTATTTTCACACCAATTTATCTTATTTTGCCTGCCCCTCGTTTGCCTCAACATTCATCCTTAACTGTGACCTAAAAAACAGGTGTGATTCTTTTGCAGTGCAAAAATGATTTTCAAATCAATTCAGCTCTAAAATAAAGAGAAGCATGTCCTATGATGCACTTAAAATGTATTGTGTGGACACCTGGTCACTTACACTGAACAGCTGCCTGAAACGGACAAGGAAAATACCAATGAGCCGAACGTGCATTCTGTTAAAATGAGTTTTAATGATCTTAAAAAACCAGCATACGTGCTTCAGGAGTGTGGAACCTTGAATGACATATTTTTTGTTTAAAACTGAACGCGCCATGAAGAATAAATTAAGGGTTAATGGATAGATTTTCTCAAACATTAAATTTAACAGTTTAGCAAAAGCATTCCCAGAGCACACGGCAGATGTACTAAAAATCTGTAACTGCCGGGGGCAAATTTAGGATACACGCTGAGAGGTATGTAGAAAAGACACATAACAGGCCGACATCATTCACTGGATTTCATGGTCCAACGCATTTTACACAGACAAGCCTCTCTTGCCATCACAGAAAACGTGACATATGACACAGAAAATCTAACCTTTTCAGATATTACAATTAGGGATTTACCTAATCCAGGATTTGGTTTCAGATTTGGCCGAATGCCTTTGCTATTTAATGGCATTTGGGTTTGGCCAAATATGTACCCTGCGATGAAATGAACCTGAATCCCACATGGATTCCCTTCTTGCTGTATTTTCCAGTGGAATGTTATGGTCTTATTGTATGAAGAGGAAGCTGCAGACACAAATGTACTGCATAGAAATATTTGAAAAGTAAAAGAGGGGAATTCCAGGAAAGAAATTTGGTATCTCCTGGCACCGAGGATGCTAGGAGGTACACATCACTAAAGCATCTGTGTCTGACACATGCTATTGAATGTGACCTTTCTATAACTAGTGACAAATGCACAGCAAAATGCTAACTGTAGTAAGAAAAAGGTCAAGATATTGTTGAACATACAATGCACATTATTCAGGCACAGGCAATAAATGTAACTTAAACAGCAATACTAAACTTCACTGGTTACAAACAGCAATGCATTTGTCTGATCCTGCTGCCAATGTGATTCTGCAGCCATCAGCAATGACAATGGACATTTAGCCATACTCTGACATTCGGCGCTGGATTTACTTAGCTGCTACTAAGCTACTAAGCTGTAGCTAACTACATAAAGTAATGTACCAACTTGCTTCCCAGCAGTTTTTTTTCTCTTTGATGGAATAAAACCAGGTATGTATCTATAGCCTAGTGTCAGTTATTTGTAAGTATAACTGTGCTTTGTATTGTATCAGGATTGATGTATTTTCTCTCTGTCACTGCTACAGTATAGCAGTTAAACATTCAAGCCGAGACAATTATTCTTTTTTGACTTGATTAATGATTGGATTCAGGAAAAAACCTGATTCAGTTCCATTCTGGAAGCAGCATTTCCAAACATAACAGAAAATACGAAGACATAAATGAAGAATGAATATAACTGAGATTTCTTTTATACATCTGAACTTTGTTTTACTTTGAATTATGATGCAATAAAGACATTTCTTCCAAAAATGGCCATATATTATTAATAAATGTTTGTCACAAGGTTTTATGTTGCTGTGCATATTGCTATGTATCTTCAGGATGCAGATTCTTTGGGCAGCACAGATTTTCAAACCAATGTCAGCCAACTAATAGCCATCATTAATTAGACTACCAAATTAAACATTTTGTTTGTTTCCTGAGGAGTCCAATTAAAAAAAAGGTTACCCACAAGCACAAGCTGTGGAAGTACTGGCAGATTTGATGTCATTAGTTGAGTAACCAGGAGTCGACGGCAAAAATGACTACAATGGATCTCATTCCACCTGGGACAGGGTGGGATTAAATCACCCGGGGTTCCCTGGGTTACCACCACATTTGTCATTCCCAATGTCAAACTAAGCACCCACGGACTACCCACAGAATCAGATATCACCAGTGAGAGAGAGCTTCTCCTCCAATGAGCTCCAGCTTTTTCTATAGACCTCAGCGTCCAGCACAGCGTAAAGAGCCTCCATGCATGTTAGTTTGGCCCAGGGGCCCAATGATGGTAGGCTTCATTAAATAAATTTATTATTAAATAAAAATGGTTAAATATAGTATTCTGGGGAAAACTGTAATGTTTCTGCCTCATTATTTCCTTTGCTGTACTATTCTGTCTATTCTGCCAAACTGCACACTCCCCTGACTTGGTTCTGCAGAGGGCCCAAATGTCAAGGCCAGTCCCGGGCCCTGGGATTCCTAATGGTGTCGCTGGTGTATGCTTTTGACTCTGCCCCAGTCTCTTTAAATGATGTTGTTATGATGGTAGCAAACCACCAGGTGAGAAACCATTATTAAGCCAAAGGGGGAAAAATCCAGTTAGCAAACTGGATTTTTGCTGAATCCATACATCTGCTTATTGAACAGTTTTTAAATATTCTCAGAATATTGCACTATTTATTCATACAGGGAAAACTATGACATAAATCATGAGTATCCACATCCAAACTATTTCTTTCATCATTTTATGAAATAATGAATATCTTCATAATATGGTCACTAGAATCCAGTGATATTTTGATATTGTGGCATTCGGTCCGCCATAGAAGCGGATTGGTCTCGGCTGCGCCGGCTGGTGGAGAGAGCACACGCACCTAGGTTGCATTAGCTAATCAGTCCAGGTGCTTAAAGGTGTGCTGCTCTCCACAGTTCGGGCCGAGATCGGGAACTGGGGCAGAGACCAGGAGCTAACACCGAGTGCGAGTTTCTTTGTTTTTGAGTTACAGAGACGGATAGAGACGGATAGAGACGGATAAAAGTAATCCGCCACTGAAAAGTCAGAGGAGCTGGTCTGCTGGAAAGCAATCCAGCTACAGAGTAGCTAATTTAAATAGTTGTCACTCTGTTTTACTTTCTTTTTCTATTTTAGCTTGTTATTTTAGTTTATTGTTTTTGCCTGGAACCCATGAGGGGGAAGGGTAAAGATGACATTTACTTTATTTCATGTTTGTTGGGGTGCACTCTCTTTTTCTCTCTCTCTTTCTCTCCATGCGACAGACAACGATGTTACCTGGCACTGCCGCATCTCCCTCCCAGGGGTGTCACACTGGTGTGTGACAGATATATTGATTTAAAAAAAAAATATGAATCTCATATCGATATTGATACTATGACAATTGTAATAAAATTGATATATAAAATTATTGAATACATCATGAATATAATTTCACAACATAGCTTCAATTAAAAACCCTGGTAAAAGACAATGAACTTATGATTAACTCAATGAAAACCTCTTCCTGCTTCAGAGGTCCATCCTCCCTCGCTAACACTATCTGTGCCCCACTGTACTGTAACCACTAGACTTGTGGTGTGTGATAGGCCTACAGTATGTATGGTAATCCATTTTTTGCACATAGCTAGATTGCTTGCTAACTAAACAACTGACAAGCATTTGATTTCTAGCCAGCAACCAGCCTGTTGATAGTTTAAAGACTCATGTTTTTCATATCATGCCTGTATGCTCTCTGTCTTCAGGGAGTATCAGGAATAAATTGTAAAGTGTACTCCAAAGACTACTGCCAAAGAAACAGTCTATCTTCACATTTGCCCTTTCAATCCTCACGTCACTAATTTACGGGTGCACTATGTAAGTTTGGAAAAATGAGTGAGAGCATGCTTGCTACATTTTTTTTTTTTTTTAAACCTTCCACCCCATCCCCTTAGCTCTTCCTTGAAAGCTCCGCACTCCAAACACATGCATGTGCGCTGCCTGTCATCTGAATACTGTAGAGAGGACAAGCGTTGAAAAGTAAAGTAGGCAAAGTGAAGCTCTCATTCACAGGTGGAAAATAAACGTCATAACGTCATCATATTGAACATAAACAATGAACATAACTATAGTTTGTATTTACAGCCATGGGTTAATGACAATCAATAAATGCAGACACCAGCGTTTTTGCTTGTAAAAACCCAGACAAAGTTACGGGCAAAATGTTGGTCAAATGAACATTACCAAATGCGTCTAGAACTGGAGTGTGTGGGGTTTTGTTTCCTCTTGAATGGCATATGAAGCTATAAACATAGCTAACTAGCTACAGATAAGCCACAAGATAATACCAAACGTACAGCATAGCTAAATACAGCAGCTGATTAGCTAACATTTTCTAGCTACGCTGGCTACACAGTCTAGGTGATAACAAATTCCAGCATAAATAAACAAGCTACATAATTACCCACCCAGCAGAAATACTGCAAGCTCAGCACCACTGTTGAAGCCCTTCGAGTCCCTGAGTTCTTGCAGAATAGCCAAACTGATTTTCACCGATGTTGACTCAAACGCTCCTTTTCGGTCATAATCTTTTCTTTGATAGCTAGTCTTTATTTTCTTGTTCTTTTTTTATTTCATTATACGCCGTTGTAGTCAAAGCTGATTTTGGCAGATTTTTCTCTGCCATTCTTGTTTTCTCGGCAGCTAACAGTGCAGTCCATAAGTATTTGGACAGTGACACATTTTTGTTATTTTGGCTTTGTACTCTTTGGAATGAAAGAAAGGTTAAAGTGACTGTCAGTTTAAAATGGAGGGTTTTTACATTTACATCTATATTGGGTGTTGGAACTACAGCCATTTTTATGCAACCCCCCCATTTTAGGGGACCAAAAGTAAGTCGAAAAATTAACATAATCTCAAAGTTGTCATTTTTAGTATTTTATTACAAAAATTTTGCATTCGATGACTGCCTGAAGTTTGTGACCCATAGACATCACCAGATGGCCGTAGCTTCCCTGGTGATACATTGCCAGGCCTGTACGGCAGCCATGTTCATTTCCTGTTTATTTTATTTTTGGAGGCTTTCTGGCATCAGTCTTGTCCTCAGAAAGTGAAATGCATGTTAAATTGGATTCAGCCCGGGTGATTCAATTAGTCAGTCAAGAACCTTCCACGTTTTGGCCCTGAAAAACTCCTTGGTTGCTTTACCAGTATGTTTGGACTCATTGTCCAGCTGGATGGTGAAGCACTGTCCAATGAATTTTAAGGCATTTTGTTGGATCTGATAAGATGTTTATCGAGCATCATGTTCGTTTATTCAACAGGTGAGAAGGGCTTTTTCTTCATAATTTATAGAAGTCTTAATCATCCGCTACAGTAGTCTTCTGTGGTCAACCAGGTTGTTTGCTAGTACCTCGCTCACCAGCATGTTCTTGCTTCTTAACAATGCACCAGACAGTTGATGTTGACATACCAAATGGTTATACCCAATGGCTAAGTCTCTCATCAATTTATTTAGACTTTTAAGCCTCATAATGGCCTGATGGCCTGCTTTACTGGCACTAACACTTTTTTGGTCCTCATGATGAGAGACAACAGCAACAGCAACCAAATGCTAATTCCACTATTGAATCAAGAAATACTTCTGGTGATAAATCATCCACCCATCCATTATCTATAACAGTTTATCCTAAGCAGGGTCGTGGGAGGTGCTGGAGCCTATCCCAGCATTCATTGGTCAAGAGGCAGGAATGCACCCTGGACAGGCCGTCAATCTATCACAGGGCACACACACCATTCACTCACACACTCATACCTACGGGCAATTTGGAGTCTCCAATCGGCCTACCTGCCTGTCTTTGGACTGTGGGAGTACCCGGAGGAAACCCACGTGGACATGTGGAGAACTCCACACAGAAAGGCCCCAAACCGAGATTCGAACCAATCACCTTCTTGCTGTGAGGCAACAGTGCTACCCACTGTCGCCCCTACTTCTGTCGATAAATCATATTGACCAATAATATAGCGATTATCACATTTTTTAAGCATAATAACAATCACTGCCATAAGGCATATCGGCTTTCTTTTGTCTCATTTTTTCTTAAATCATAATCTACTGTGTTTCTCCCTACTTCTTGTTTGCAATGTCACATACATTTTTTAAAAGAAATTTTGGGTGTTTCATTCAAAATCAACAATTCACCTTAAGTTTGCAATTGTTCATCGCACTGCAACATGCAATTTTTGATTTTCAAGGCCAGTACTGCAAAACCACATACCAGTGAATCTGTACCGGGTACCTAAAAACAAGGTATAGGCCTACCTCCCAGCTATGTGGGAGGGTGTGTCTCAGAGGATATTCAGAGGGTATGTTCCATCATTATACAATGGCTTGGCTGAATACTCAATTCTGATTGGTTCAAGGGGGGGGGCATTAATTCTCAGTAAAGGGACACCTTGGCATTTAACAGTTCTAAAATCAATGCGCTACAAAATCAAGCATTCTAAAGCAGTTACAACAGCAACATTATTCTTTCGATTTTGAATTGTTGTCACGTCCCCTCCCCTTTTCAATGTCCAATTTCACAACTGATGGCAATGTTGAATTATGGTTCTAGTTACTGGCTTCATTTAGGGTCACCAACCGTCCCACAAAATACTGAATCGTCCCTGATTTGGACAGTAGAATAGGCGTTCCGCATTCTTATGGCTACGGGATGCATTTTCTTCTGTGTCTTTGTTAATGACTGCGTTTATAGTAACCGCTGTTTTTAATATAATTCAGTAGTTAGCTAGCCGGGATAAAAAGTATGCCATGAGACCATTTTGACCTAAACCCAGATGAATTTTAATATTGGCCAGGTGATAATTGACGGCAAACCTTTCATAAAGCTAGCTGGCATTCAAACCCGGTTTCAGAGGGTCTTGGAAAAACAGAGGGTCTTGGTCACTGCGTACAGAAGCGCATTGCATTCACAATAGAAAAAAAAATTGACACCTTATCTCGTAATTATGTGTTTCCATCTCGTAATTACAAGAAAAGATCTCATAATTACGAGAAAAGATCTCGTAATTACGAGATCAGGATCTCGTAATTACAAGAAAAGACCTCGTAATTACAAGATCTTTTCTTGTAATTACGAGATAAGGTGTCTATTTTTTTTTTTCTTTTGTGAATGCAATGCGCTTCCTTAACTGCGGGGCCGCACCATTTTAAAAAACGACAGAGCTAGGGAGATTAATTTGATTGAGTTATGGTTTCATGCAGTTTTATTAAATAATGTAATGACAAAAATTACCAAAATTGGTGTTAATTGTATGGTATAAAACGAGAAGGAACTATTTTTTCTTGACGGAATCATCGTTTTCATAGAATTAACGACCAGAGGTTTTTGCTTAACAACGGTGTAAATAGAACTACCAACCACAGTTTTTGAACAGCAACGGTCCAAACAGAACTACCAACCAGAGTTTTGTTGACAACGGTAAAATAATATGCCCAAACGGCCACGGAAGAATATTTCACTTTCAGCTGATTAAGTCGATAAAAACCAATAAATATTAAAGTAAATATATATAGTCATTGTTGGTAACCCGTTGTATAAGTGAAATAAACCTGTCCAGGCTGTCCCGTTATTGGAAAATAATGTACTTCAGTACGGGAAAGCCCGTCGTGGTTTATTCCTTACATATTCAATATTCAAATATTTAGTCAATATTTAGAGGCTGTGTCAGACTGAAATTGCACACAAATCTGAATCAGGATATGATTTTGAGTGAAGTGCATAAAATGTGCTTAAGTCTGTACTTAACCTCTCTTCTCATGTCAGGATTCCCCCAGTATTATCAATTGTTAATATATAGTCAAACATATATATTAACATTTATAATATATATGTTATGACATTTGATAATACAACATAGTTATGCTGTATTATCAAATGTCAGATTTAATGTTAAATTTAATGTTATGTTGCTATACTTTTTTTTTGGTAACTCAAGTGAGAGGAGGAGTATAGTCATAAAAGAATAATGAAGTTTATTGCTATTGTCGGATATCTAGTCTGTAGATTATCATCTCTGAGAAACAGACATTATTATTTGTATGACCATAGGAATGTATCTGGTTTCTTCCTCTGCCCCTTCTCTGCACTCTCCGCTCCACGGACATGAAAGGATCATCTTTGTGGCAATTAAGACACATTTCAGGTCTATGCATGTATGGAGTGTCCTGGAGACCTCTTTCCTTTTAAAGTAAGTTTTATTGCTTTATTACTTGAAGACAGGACACCCTATTGGGGGTCAGAGACCCTGCGTGGCTGCCTAGATCCCAATTCCTCTTAAGTTTGAAAGCAATAATAGAAATTTAATTGAAATCATTGAGTGAAAATCTTAACGTCTATATAGGTTATGGCTGTCGAGGCCTGATAGTTGAATCTCCATTTTTAAAACCAATTCCAAATTCAAGAGGAAAAAAATGTGGTACGATTTGGTTTTGTTACATAGAAAGGTGGCGATCGCAACTGGCAATATTGAACAATTATTTTTCTACAAAAAAAATCACCTCTTGTTGTCAGGAGCTGCAGTAAACTTCCATGTTTCTTTCTTTGATAGCTGATTATCTCCTAACATAGTCATAGTCATGTTTTCTTGAGCCCTTATTTATAAAAGGCTCAAAACCTAAGAATCATTTGATAATAATACCATAGTGCTTAGCCCTGCATCCAACAACATAAGGCCACTTTAATACATACATTTGCTTGTTCTCAGACAAGACAGTCCCAATGCTCGCACACCCGCACACTTCAAAATATCAGCACAGCCATGTGCCTCCCTTTCTCTCAGCCATTCCCCTCCCACTTAAATAATGCAGACTTTTCTTTAGCTAGTTAGTCAGAGTCGGGAGGGAGAAAGCAGTTATTGGGTGCTTAACATCAGCCAGTTGTTCAGGTGGGCATTCTGGGGTGGATATCTGCTGTTGCCATCTGAGGAATCTGAACCTTGCATCGGGGCCTGGTGTTGAGTGGTGTTTGGTGCACGCAAGATCTGATGTTTCTGTCTTATAGCTCACCTGACATTTTTACATTTTCATCCCTGGCTTTTTGGAATATTCAACTGTCTTAGTTTTTGGACTTTGATCTTGCTTTCCTCAATACTGTTCGGGAGAACAGGCCGTGGTTTCGTATTTTCTTTCATTAATTTCATTTTTGACAGTAATTTGCCCTTGTCTGTAACATCGTCTTTTCTTTTTTTTAATTTAGTTGAACCTTGTTTTTAGATTAGACAAAATATTTGTGAATATTGTATTGTCATAATTTCATAAATTTTTTAATATTTAATCTGGTTGTGAGTTGTACAGGTTGATCCGACAGATTGCTCTACCTAACAACAAATTTAGCAATTGAATTAATTATTGATATCTTTGATAATAATGAACACTGAAATGTATTATTACATCTTGGATAAGTGAGGGTTTTAACTGTTGATGCACTTATGTTCAGTATTCAGAGTGCAAAATGAGTGTGGTTAGCTGTTAAAACTGCTGGATTCAGAAAATTAAACATTTTTCACATAATCCTTCACATATGATCACATGTCATCATTTCCCTTAACATATTAAATATATTTCATTATTTTGATATTTTCCATCAACATATTTTATACTGAAAAAAATATTGCGGGACCCTAATGTTCACCCAGTGTGATTAGACCTAATTGTGAATTCAATTGTGGAAACGGAAATCCTACCTTTAATTATAATGCATTCCAAAGACAGTTGTTGTGCAACCCAGGTATGAGTCATACTACTGCAGAGTACAAATGTACAGGAAAGGCCTGGATTATCCATTTTAACAAGGTATGAATTTCTGACATTGCAAATGCAAGAGAGGCCTCGTGTTTTTGCCCTCCTGACTTCACCTTGTCCATACTCTCCTCTTTTGTAAGACCCACAAAGTAAAAAAAAAAAAAAAGCTTGGCCCAAATGAAGATGTAAATCCTTCTGTGTACTTCACCTCTCCTTACAAGAGAGAATCATGGGAAAATTGAATATCTGACTGCCAGCCAATAGCTGCAGATGTTCACACTGATGTCAGGCTCCCCAAGGTTTACAGGCTGTGAGATAAGCCTGTTATGTAGAAAAAAGGGTCATGCTGTACCCTGTTAAAGCCATACAATGAAAGGTTTTATATATGTAAGTAAATAGGCCTGAATTTCTGCAACAGGCGAACCCCCGCATCTTTTGGCTAAGCAGTGGGGGGAAAGTATAAAATTCATTTTTAATGTATATTTTTTATATCTCCCACATGGATTAGATGTGTGATATGGTCTAGGAGCAAGGGCAAAGATTAATTCTAACAACCTTCAGTCACTAAATAATGTTTTGTGGCCAAGAGGATTCTTAGGAGTTGAGTCTTCACATTCAGTGCATTGTAAAAGCAGTGTTTCCACCTTGTCTGCCAAACTGGACACTGCAGATACTATTTTTCTCATTACTTCATCTGTTTCATGCACTACAGCAGAAAACTGGCCTCTAGCATTCATCATCAGGGTGATAGATAACTGTTCGATAGCTGCGCTTCCTCAATTCATCTGTTTTGTGAAATAGGCAGACTCCCAACACGATCTCCCCTTGTACCATAAAAGAAAGAAAAAAAAACATCAGTTGAGCAAGTGTGTGGTCGTTCAAAGCACCATCCAAAAACCTCTCCATGTTTAATTTAAATGTAGCAAACCTACATGTACTGGAAACATCTTGAAGGCACTCTGTTTTTGTGTGTGTGTGAAAAAATATATTAATTCAAAACAAAGTCAACTTCAGGGTAGGCTAGTTAGTTGAATTAGCAATCATGACTTAATATTCTTTATTTAAAAATTGTGCTTCATATATAACTGTAATAGCTAGAGAATACAGTGCGATAGATTTAGAAGTTCTACAGAAGTTACTCTGACATTTCAGCTTTTATTTCGGTTGTAAGTTTGATTTAATTCCTCCCCTTCTGTGAGGTTGATTGATGTTTATTTCACAAAAATATTTAAGGCAGCACTGCTGGATGGCTAATTCGGTTAAGGCACCATGTTGTGGTATATGGATGAGCCTTGCGGCCTTGGATCGAAATCAGACCGCGCCAGTGCCAACTGTGATCTGTAGCTCCATTAGGCGACTGGCACTTGCGTCGTCCAGGGTATGGGGTGGTTCAGCTGGATAGGGGTTCACATTCGTTGTTACCAAGCAACCTCTGCTGCTCAATAAGGCGTCCATGGACTGCGTGTTAAAGCCACATATGAAACATCTTCCCCCAACACTGCTCTGTGTGAGCTTAGCTGTAGTCTGTAGTGTGAAAAGAAGCAGCAGGCGACACCACATGTTTCGGCAAAGATCGGCTCATGAATGCAGTTGCAGCTGCAGAGGATGCTCAGCTCCATGTTGGGTGAGAAACTTATAAACTATACATTTCTGTCAATGAAATGTAAAGGAAATTATCTCAAAAAGGAATGCTTTGTCTCTTTTTTCTTCATTGACAAAGAATGGCTCAGAAGAATTAGAATGTTCACCATATAACACAAGATATAACTCACTTCAAACCTCACTTGTACTGTGTTACTAGTTAATATGTTAAGTTCCCCCGAGTGCAAGATGCTATTTACAGTGTATATTCAGCTCAAGCTTTTCAAAAAGCCTGGGGCATAGTAACTGCAGGAGACATCATAGCAACCAAGCTGAGGGCAGGAATAACGTGTTAAAATCACAGAGGCTCAAATTGGCCTTCCATTAACAAATCTATCAATGAGCCCACCCAAATGCTTTTAGAGCCTTTACAGTAATCTGCACTGCCAGGTTCTGGTTCATTTTCCTTGTTCCCTGTGCTTCAAATTACCCAGCAAAGACAGGGTTGCACGGCTTTCTGCTTTTGTTACTCTTTGGAACATGTGTTCATTCATAATCACATTCCCGTGTGTGAGAGAAATTAATTTTATTTTATGTGCAATGTTCAAGGTTGTAAATATCCAGTTGGATTATTGTTATTCCAGACTGTAAAGAGGCAGCATTGCAGGAGCACTCTATGGTATTAGCAGGTTTTATTATTATTATTATTATTATTATCAGTAGTAGCAGAAGTAAAACTAACAACAACAGCAGTATTGCAGTATCTTCTCATTTAAAATGCGTTATAAAAGCACTATGGGGAATTCTGTTACCTAAAATAACATCCTTAGAGTACTAGGAACTTTTAAGTGGCCATTTCATTGGGAGGAAATGTTATTTTCTGGAACTAGACAGCCCACGTGAAACAGATGGAAAATGAAAATGCTACTGCTCATCAAAAGCTGGCTGCATTTGTGGTTTTTTGTGCTAATGTAGCCAACTTATTACATAAAGTGTTCACCTAGGTGACTACTACCATTACACTCTATTACCTTAATTGTAGTAGTATCACCACTCAGTGTACATGGCACCAATTTTGACAGTTAAGTGCTGCTGTACTGAAAGCCTACACTTGTGAGATCAGACAGAGGATAACGTTAACTCGGATGAAGAAAAAAAGGCAACAAAAAAAAGAAACGTTCTGAAAGAACAAAATGTACTGTTTCCTATTCAGTTGGGCGAGCATGGGGTACAAGGTGTGAACACACCCACAGGAATTTTCCATTTTGAGACCTAGGCCTGTATTCAATCAACATTTGCAACTTTGACTGACTTACACGTAAATACAAGTATTACATGTTTTCTTGAAAAGCTGAGTCTGGCTAGATAGTTTTACTGATGGGTGGTCTTGTCAAACTGTATTTGTGAGGAAAAAATAACACTTTTTGTATCTAATTATTAGTCAAAGTTAAGGACAATTGTTGACTGAATTCCAGCCCTACTCAAAAATCCCTTGGTGTGCATGAAGCTAGGAGAGTGGCCGGGCCATCCGTGCATCTGATACCATAAAGCACAGTGACACAGTTTCCAGTGCGCTGACCCAATCAAAAAGCTCAAAAGACATTTATTATTTAAAACAGCCCTTTGGCTTATGTACTTTATGTAAACTTATGTACAATCATGCAACCATTTTGCTTTTGAACCAAACTGTTGCAAACACTTTGGGAAAATTACATCCAATACAATGGTGTGAACCATGAACAACTTTGAATTGTTTTCCGCAAGAATCCATGTAAACAGGTATCCATGTAAAAGCTTATTCTGATGATTGTAAATATCTAACTATGCTTTAACTGCAATAGTATATATGGCAAGCATTGTTGGGCTGAAAGGCCTGTTCTCATCTTTATGTTATGTTATGTTATATCCTTTGTGTTTTTGTGAACTGCAACTAACTGGATCTTAAAATTTGACTGTGCACTGCGCACTGAATTTATCTACCTAGGAAACGAAATTGTGCACGATCAGATTTGTGTCCAGTCATCACTAACCCAAAATGAGGCTATTAATCACATGTTATCAATTGCGTGCCTTGTTGCAGCATGTGTCCTTTTCGAAATGCAACTTTTCTATTTTTTGGCCAAGATATGAGGTATAAAATATCTGTGTTTTTATTGCTACAAACATACCACATATCAAGTTATGTTTTTGTTGTAGCGTATGGCCTTGGGCAATGAAGTATACATAGTGTGTGTTCCCCATGAGGCCATGACATAGCTGCCAAGATAAAATTTGGATTTAACATGGTTATAAAACTAGAATCGTCATCTATAATGACTGCAAGCTTCAAGTAATTTACTAACATAAACTTAAAACATAAGATTATCTCTAATGATTCAAATTGTGTATCCTTTATTTTGTGTGCATGTGCGTGTGTGTGTGTGTGTGTGTGTGTGTGTGTGTGTGTGCAGTTTTCTTTCACTGAAGTAATTTCACAGTACTTTAGCTTTAACCCCAACAACTGGAAGAGCTATATTTCTCATGCCATGTCATGATTTGGAAAAAGGTTGGTTGCGGCATAATTGGCTGAAAAGCTTTTCCACCACTTGAAGAACCGGGAAAAGTCTTGATCCCCAGCCCTGAAAACAGTTCATTCCTTTGCATCTGTATGCTGATACATGTTGTCGTAAACCATCTGTAAATGTAAAAAAGGCTATCAACATGACATGCATTTGCTTACTCAAAGTTCTGCCTGCAGTGTGTCTTCAATCAGAAAAGATGAACATATCGCATAGTAACACTGTTATTACAATTTTTTTCTTAGTGAACACTCAGTTCAGATAGCCAAACATACCTTCTCTTAACTCTCCAAAGGATTGTGTGGGACTAAAGCTATAACATTTTACTGAAATTGTTTCATTTTAATTTAACTGAAATACAGTTTTGTGAAGAGCATTAACACTGAAGGAAAACATACAAACTCATGCATAAGTACTTATTGTGCTTACACTGTAAACATTTCTTACAGTACCATGTTTTAAATTGTTCCTCCCCAAACTGCATATTTTAATATCTTGACGAGGTACAGTACAGTACAAATCATATTTATGTTTGAAGGTTGAGTTGTATGAATCCAATTACTAGTGAATATTGCCATGAAACAAGCATAAGCAATTGTAATTCCACAGATAGTGATACCATTAATGCAACTTTAAATCAAAACTCATCCTCTTGACAATACATTTGGTGTTTGTGCAGAAGCACGTTTACATTCCTTTTCATGAATGTGTTCGGTCACAGCAGAGGGAAGTCATCTACCAGTCACTCATTTGCTCTGACTGCAGCAAACAGATGCCCTCACAGATCAGGTTCATACAGTGCACCACTGACTCCCTGAATCACACAGCAGAAAGGACTGGGCCAACATCATTATTTGTCCAGGCAGGCATATTCAAGAAAATTCTCCTGGCCCCCATGCTACCATCCATAGTGGGGATTTAAAAACCTTGTATTTTTTTTCCCAAGTTGAGCTTAAAACAACCCACAAACAACCTGCAAATTAAATTAGCAACACCATAAAACTTCATTGAGCACAAGCTGTAATGAAAGAATAAGACCCAACAAGATGGGATGTAATGCAATTTTCCCAGGGAAGTATAATGAATGCATTAATGCCCATAAATGCAAAATTCAGGTCTATAAAGGGCCTGAATAATTTATAAAATATCTTAAACAAAAAAACAGCTAGCATTAAATTAGCATTAATTATTCCTATATGCTATCTAGTATTCTTCAAAAACAATAACAAAAACATATCTGATATAGAAAGTCACAGGGCCAGCTATTAATGTGATTTTGGATATAAGCCTGAAAGAATTAAGGAGCCTATGGACTTTGCAATGTCCTGCTGGCTTTAAACTGAGCATGAGGTATTAGGGGTTTCGAGCTGCTGCTAACAGAGCGCAGACCCAGTGCGAGCGAGGAGCGGAACAGGGAGGCCAGCACCGGGAAGCAAAACGCAGACTCTGCGGCTAATCGGACATAGCAGAGCAAACACACAGCGCCGGAGGCACGGGAGATGTACGCGCATGGAAAGCATGCTGGGAACAGAACCATCCTGAACTGAAGCCCCGTAAGGGACACTCACACCCACTCCAACGAAACAGTCTCTGATTTCCGAAAGGCTGTCTCTGCACTAACACTTCCCCACAGCAGAAGTGGAACAGTTTTACGAGTTAGAATTTTAGGGCAAGTATCACGCGCGATCGTAATTATTCCGACTTTCCTTACCTAGCCTGCCCAGAGCTCATGTAAAGTAAGCCGTTTACTGAAAGTTAATGCAAATGCAGCACCGTGGAACCCCCAAAAAGCCAAGTCACACATTGGAAGTGAAGTCAGAAAGGGGTGTGCACCATATCACATAACTGAGTTAAGTACCACAAACAGGTCACGTCCAGCCCAGCTTCAAAAGGCTTTCCAGCATAAATATCGACAGAGAAGACTTGCCAAAAGGCTTGCCCCATCCTGTTCAGGTACAAAATGTTGACCTGAATCACCTTTACACAAACCACAATGCCTCCTTTTATTTATTTATACTTCATCCGTAAGTCACCGAGATCAGTCAATGAGAAATAATTGCTTTGGCAAAGAGTCCCCATGAGAACAGAAGTAGTCAAGAGGCTGTCATTTTCCTCATGAGCAGCACTGTAAAGTGATCCATCAGTGGGCATGTTTGCTTTGTCCTGACCTAGGAAACAGCTGAGAGAGCCCAGGCCAATGCACTCAGAGGGGAAATATCGTTAACACGTTATATATTGACATAAGCAAGTACAGCAGTATAGTGGTGTATAACTCCCGTCTGAGAAGGCAAGAGTGATCTCACAGTGATCTCACCGCTGAACCAGCAATAAGAATAAGCTGATTCAGCCAAAATGTATATATACAGGTTATACCTTTCCTTCTGAAGTCTTACGTTGTATGGTTTATCCTTTATGCTGGCCAGCAAATCAAGGCAAGTTGCAAATTTTTTTCATACCAATAAACATTTTTTTTTTTCGCATTTAGTGGCTGTTGAAGGCAAGATGTTGCATAAAAATAGGAAAGTAGGAATTCTAGAATAAGTAAGTTAGATGGTATAAAAAGAAGAGAAACGCTTTGTGACTGGACTGAATTAGAGGCCAGAAGCCAAAATATAGAGTACAGGTGGACAGACGACTACAGAAATGTAAAATTAACTGTGCAGAGAACCACTCATATTTTCTATCTGAATTCAAGGCAAAACAGGATATCGGACAGAAATCAAATTAAATAGGAGGCTGGAAGGAAATCTTAACCGCATTGTCCTTAAAATGCGAACAGCGCTTTCAGCTAAATCAAATACCGTACAGTGTAGACCAAGGGGAAAATCTATGCGACAAATATGAGTCTCTGCCATGTGCTCGCACACTGCACAGTACAAGCTTTGTCTGAAACAGAGAATGAAAATCCTAAAGATCCTCCATTAGCTTTAGTCTATCATCATGTAGGTCTCCCATCTAACACTGAAATTGCATGCCCTTTTAGTATAAAAGCAGCTGCCTCCACTTTGCAGTAACATTGTAACATTTTCTCAGCCACACACAGTAGCTCTGGACTCATTGGCATCCATTGTGCAGATATCTGAGAAGTGGGGTGATTTCGCAAACAGCAATCCCATGAAGCGTTTCCATCCCTCCTTTCATTAAAACAGCACTGCGCAGAAAATGATCAGCGGCGCATGCATAAAGCATCGCCCGTGCAAGTGCTTCATCGGCACCCGGCACCAATCGCTCCAATCAGGAAGTGATTCCGCATTCAAATTCTAAGAATAGAGCAGCAATAAATTATCCAAAATATCCAAAGCTGAACTTGCATGAGCTCAATCTTTCCTCAAATATAGCCATGATAACATTCCAAAAATGGCCTCTGCAAGATAGTGGACCAACACAAAAGTGCCCAAAGACCAAAAAAACAAATACATACATAAATAAATAAAATCCCTGAAAGCAACCATGAAAAAGTCATGAATTAAGTGGCAAACTCAATATTGAGGCCAGTTTTGAATTTGAACCTGAAGCCAAAGTTCAGTGGAGTGTTTACCTTCAGAAAGTATAATTAAAGGAACACAAAGAATATTTTCAAATATGTATCAAAGAATCCAATGAATTTCTTAACTACGTTCATTCATCCATCTATCACTTTAGGTAACACTGTCCTCCAGACGGTTTCATGATTACAGAAGATAAAAGTTGCATTCTGAATAAAAATAAATACAGAGATCATGCCTCCCGCATTGATACTGTTACTCCTCACTCCATGGCAACGTGTTTACTCTGCTGCATGCATCCGATGTGAGCCATCGAAAATCATTTTCATTCACACAATTATAGCTCCACCTACTGATACAAGATGTTTGACATAAAAGACATGAACATAAGCATTTCAGCTGCGGTTGGTTTGCACAATGAGGTGGGCATGGTTGCCTACTGAGAAGAATAAGAAGACTCTTAATGTTTCAAAGAATATTTGAGAGACATTTCATTGTTATAAAATAGCACAGAAATTCTCTGTTGTATTAGTTTTACTAAATAATATGAATTTCATAGCATCATGTGATCAAGCACAGAAGAAAGAACCCTGAATGTAATTTTAAATTGCTTTTTTAGACATTACGGGAAGACACTATGTGACAGCAGCGTGAACCCAGCCTCAATCCACATATGCCCATGGGAATATTCACATCTACAGATGTAATATGACTTACTTTGATGCTAGTGGCTTTCCATGGAAAACAACTTACTGATAATAATGAGTATTACAAATGTATTTTTTCCACTGTTGACATTATGCCTTTGAAATGCTGTGCACACGCTTCAAAACGTTCTCGGCAGCCAAGGGGATTCTCAGACAGACGGAGAGAAAATATGGGCACACCGATACAATCTCGTGCGTAAGATTTGCATGAGGAGGCAATCCATATCGCAAAACAAACAGAGCAGCCGACTGCCTTATTTACTTTCCTAAATCCATCACATATATAGCTTTAATGAGATCAGAACCGGCCAAATCACCTGCACAAATGAATTAAGTGCAGTGGTCGCCAAAACAGCACTATGGGAAAGTACCTTCACAATGGGGTATAATGCATGTGCTACTAATTAATTTAACGTTGCTGCAAAGGGGGCTACGTAGGACTGCAGAAGTCTGGGAGCATTTAAAAAGCAGGCAATTTCTGTTCTTGAATGTCCTATTCCTAGAGATACAATGGGAAATAAGATACTGTTCAGTGAGCTGTGGGGGCATGTCTGTTCTATGTTTAATACAGTATCTCCATGTCTCAACGCTCCCATCTGTTTTGCATATTTGGAGTTTGTAGCTGACAACATGGACAGGTCTCGACAAATTATTCCTAACCACATGCGGCAAAGAGCAACAAGATATATTCCGTGCAAAACCACACCTGCCCAAAATCTGTGGTCTCTTCCTTCGTAACTGTATGCCCCAAACGCACAGCCCTTCGGTCAAAACAAAGGAGTCAATTGCCTTACATTTCCAGTAATCATGTAATAAACAAGTAAATCATCTACTGGGGTAGCATCAGTCTATTAGACATTGAAACGTATTGTTGATACTCGGTCTGCTTCTGTGCGATGCTGCTTTCTTCAGTCCTGCCTGCAGTACCATCAAGCTATTCATAGCTCACAATGCAGTTTGACAGCAGGAGTTGTGACTTAGAGTCACGTTTAAATCCTCTAAATGAGAGAAGCATGTAAGGATATGCCTGCATAATGTGTTTGGGTTTTCAATATCTGTGGAAAAGGGACTAGCTGATATGTAACAACCTCTGATGAAAAAATTGCCCCAGACAGCATATAAAGCAGATATTGCATTTCACAAAAAAAGGGCTCCCTGTCTTGGTTGTTGCTATATAAACTGTTTTTATCCATTCACAGCATTATTTTTCACACTTTTATAGAAAACACAAGCAAGAAGCTGTCAACTTATTTTTTGCGATATTGGACATTTAATACAAATGAGTCCCCTCTGACTGTAACACAATGGCTTTCTTTGGTCATAATCATAAAATAAGTTTGATGTCATATTTCCTTTAGAAGTGCTGGGTCTTCCACCAAAGAAGAAAAAATGCTTGAAATTCTACTGATCACTAATGACAGCAGAAAACAAGAATTATAAACATCCTCACTCAGAAATGAGGAGCATGTCGGAAAAAAATAATCCTCTCCGACAAAAAAAAGTGTGGTCATGTCTGCTATCAATTTGCTACGAAGTAGCCTATTTATAGAGAGGTGTTGTGGAGTAACACGGGTATCATACGGCTGCAATGTGGACTCTGTCTCATCTGTGCATTCACATGCGATAGTACCTACTGTTCCCTGGTCATTTTGCCAATTTGAGGAAACATCACAAAAGCTTGCATTTCCGTAAGAATTTCAGAAATACATTTCAACTATACCCTTGCAACACAGGGTAGGCTATTTTAAAAGTGCCATTTGGATTAAATAGCCTACATATAAGTTTAGTATTTCGTTTAATTCGTGAAAAGTGTAGAATAAACTAAAATTATAGATTGTGGACTAATAGAAGGGATAGACATTCTTGCTATATTGTATGCAAAATGTACCTGCCACGTGAAAACTATCAGTTTTACAGGCTTAACTATTTAACACGGGAAACGGGTTTATGAATGACTGCCTTTAGAGGTTAAACTCGACAAATAGCCTACGCAATCAAGTGAAAGTCAATAAACCACGGTACGGCATTGTTTGTTTATAGAAATACAAAAATTATGACCTGAGCAATTAATTACTTTGAAAATGTTTTCCCATTTATGCGCAATTTCTGCACATAACAACGTTATTTCATAGCCAGTCACCAGACTGAATATTCACGGTTCAATTGAAATTTGGTCTGCACAGCGGAGGTCCGCATTATTTGTAAACTACGGTGGTATTGTTACAGAAGAAATCAATTTTATGGAAGTAGGCTAGCCTACGTCCGATATCTTGATACAGATAAATCTGTATTTTAAACTAGTTAAATCCGGGAGCCCACGCACCGTTAGCCTACGCAATAGCTTAGCTATATTATAAATATGAGAAACCGATGCACTATAGCCTATTCCTTATAAAATGTTTCTATATGAATCAAATGGTAACAAAATGAAATAAACTTACCTCGGTGATTGAATTGGCAAAAATCGTCATACACTTAAGTGATGATTCCGCTACTGGAATAGTTTGAGAAGGACACCTACAATGTAAACCACGGTGAGTTTCTTTTAAAATTGAATTCCATCGTCCGAAATCCCTTTTAATAGCCTACCCTTTGCTATCAATGGAGCATTCTCTAAACGGGATTTTGTTCCACTTGAAAAAGATCCAGTTAGAACAAAAATGAAATAAAATTAATTAAGTGAGACCGCTGTAATTTTTATAGTTATTGTGCCTATGTAGCCTACTTTTTATGACTGGTTGGTTACTATAGCCTTTTTGACAATAAAGCCCGGCAATTGATGTTAACCGCTGTCACAGTTCACCAATGGGTAATCCGAGTGCATCTAACCACCTCACATTACGAATACAATGTAGACGGGCAAGCCGAAGAGCTCTTCCTTGGCGAGCAACTGCCCGAAGGGCTTCATTACTCTTAAAGACACACCGCGTACACTACATGTCACCGCGCTCGCGGTCTGGCAGAAAGCCGGCACTGAACGATTTGATGTTTCAAGGGGCAGCAAAGCAGGCGTCACATGTCCATGTGCCTTTACGTATGCCTGTTTATGATGAGGTAATACAAACGGAAATATATTAAAATATTTGCATTAATTGCCACGTATACAGAGCTACTGTGCACCCTGTCCAACAGCGCTAACGTCTTCATCATCCACATCTCCGTCATCATCATCATAAACACCCTCATCTGTGCAATTAAGCACAGATTTAGCAATTATTTGCATTTCACCATTTCAGCAGTTTGTTCTGCACATATTCCAGTAATGCGTTTAAATATGTGCATATTTATACAGCTATGGTTCGCAGGGTCCTTGATATTGATATTCCATGAGCATTTTAGTATCGCGCATGTTTACTGCGAGCAATTGGGACTGCTTAATTAATCTGATTTTATTGCAACCATAAATTACATTAATTGTGCGGAGAGACTTTAGGTCAAGGGGTATTTAGACAGAGCTCTGGAAACTACTATGAAAACCCATTATATGGTATATATTTGTTTTGCTTAGTTCACTGTTCACTGCTGAATTATACTGCTCTCCATCAGAATCCCAAATATGGATTTTGGGTCTATATTTATGTGTGAAATATGCTTGCATGGCCTCAGTATATAAGGATTTGGTATATCCAGTGGGTTAAAGTTATGATATCATGTATTCAATTAGTTTCTTTCGTTGTGGTTGGTTAGTTTTTGTAGTTCTGTAGTGGTGTTAGCTGTTAAATCTGATTGCATCAGGTAAAATTATTTATCGGTACTGAATAATACTTTTTAAGATGAGCCTTTATCTATTATGGCTGATCCGGATACCAAAATCATGGATAAGGACCTTGCTGATTCTAGATACTTTAAAAATGAATCTTTTTCATTTTAAAATATTTTATTTAAATATACTATTTTGGTGAACTGCTCCCTTTGCTGTTATCACGGGCAGAGCACCGTCCAGCACTGTAATATTTGGTTTTAGAATTGGGCTTCATACCCCTTTCAACTTGGGGAGTATTACTCCCTGTTATTTTTGGAAAATACCAGGCAGAGAGGAGTGGTGTGAATCCAGTAAGGTGTACCACATGCAGGGTAAAGGTGTGCACAGTGACAGTGGAGAATGGTCTGTCTGACTGAGTCGGTGAACTTTGCAGCCAAAGAAATGGAGCTGAGGACCTGCAATGGGGCTATTCCAGATGTTTCCGCTGACTTGTGTTACTTGTGGGAGCAAACTGAAGGGAGATCTTCTGTACAGGTCTACTCTATAGCCTGGTGAGAGTGAACAGCTAAAGTGCACTTGGATGCTGGTAAAGCCAGAATGAACAGCTGCTGTGTACAGGTTGTGGGGAAGCTCAGTAGTCCTAGGATGGTGGTTTAAGCCATAAGGGTGAGGTATTGTTAACTCCCCCAGGTGCTGGGGGATTTAGCTGTTCATAAACCTGTCGTGTGGCAGAATTCTTGGCATACAGTGGTTCTGTGATCACTTGAAGAGCCACAGGGGATTGAACCTTCATAGATCAATAAAAATGTCTTAGCTATTGGCTCTGAATTCACTGCCTGCAACAATGTATATTGAAGTTGTCAAATTCTTTAATGGATGTTAAATGAGTAAGGATGCTTAATTAGTCTAATTTGGCAGATCCTTCGTTTCAGTTTACAAACCTTTCGATAGGTGATTTGTTTGTTGAAAGTGATTGTGTATGTCAAGTATGGTTAGATGTTTTAAAAAGGATTTTAAAAATAAATTTTGTAAATTTTTGTAAATTGTTCTATTTTCTGTTTTACGGATGGTGCAAAGACTTTCCTACTTATATATCTTTCAATGTGAGTTAGTTTTAATCAGATTTCATCTTGTTTGGATGAGGCAATTATAATTGCTTTGTCTCAGAGGAATTATTAGAAATAGATTTATTTTTAAAATATGTACATTTTGTTCCAACACTACTAGTTTCAGTTACCTACACCTTGATTGTCTGTTTTATTTGAAGTCTTTAGACTCATTTTGTCTGTCGTGAGTCTCCAGTTAGCCCACTGCTGGGTGCTTGACCTGGGTGGAACAGCTGCCACAAGCCTTCATAATGTCCTACAGTAAAAAGTGTGCTGATTCCATGGGACCTCCTTCAGAGTTCTCTTCCCTACAAAGGTTTGTTGATTAGGTTAGTAAATTAGGAGATCAAGCTGCTGTCACTGTAACTGTTTTCTATCACAGTGTGTGAAGAGATTAAATTGCCTCAAAAGCTATGGCAAGTCCTAGTCACCTACAAAACTTTGTCCCTTGTGTGAGATAGGTCTCATCTCGTGAAGCTGGAATTGACTGTTTGAACTCACTGGAAAACCAGGTCTTTGTTGGTCAACCAGTAGAAGGCACACCACTGGACCAATAGAAACCATTGCCCAATGAAGTGATAGGGACACTGTGCTGCAGGAGATGCTATCTGGATAAAATGTGAGGCGGGGTTATAGACTCATTGTGGTCATGAAAGATCCTAAGACAATTCCCATCAAAAGAATGGGAGCATTAACCACAGAGCGTCAGCCAAGCCTACTCTGGTAAATCGGGCATCAGTGGTCTGCTTTTGGTCTGGCTGTGGTAACTGGGCATCGTAAATCGACTGCATTTATATTGACTGCATTTATATAGCGCTTTACAATTGATGCCTCTCATTCACCCATTCACACACACACACTCACACACCAACAGTGAAAGGCTGCCATGCAAGGTACCTCGAGCAATTAGGGGTTAGGTGTCTTGCTCAGGGACACTTCGACACACCCATGCTGGGGGATCGAACCGGCAACCCTCCGACTGCCAGCCAACCGCTCTTACCTCCTGAGCTATGTCGCCCCACGAAGGGCATGAAGTGCACCATCAGAGACAATGGCTGTGCTGACCAACTGCTGGACTGTATAATGCAATGGCCAGCTGCAAGGGCCTATGACCAAGTCTGTGTGGTCATTTGGCGACATGTACTTTCCCCTCAAGCTATGAAATTATATGACACCTCGATGGTTCCCATTGTATGCAAACGGCACCAGAAGCTGTGACTCTGGTTTGCTAAGATAATGACACAATTCACATTTCTCTTTTGGTCATAGCTTTTCGCTGTTGATGTTTAGTGACTACTTCAATGACTTCTATTCCCGAGTGTCAGAGCGACAGTTCTCTTTCAGTTCCCACAGAATTAATCTCCTCAAACCTCAACTAAACCTCCAGGAGCCTACTCCTCTGTTCTGACATAGTCTCATCTCACTTGCACAACAGTTGGAGGTGTGAAACTGCATATTGATGACACATTAGTGTCCTTAAATACAGGAAGAGCTCGTTATCTCTCAGTTTGTCACCTTTCGTGGAAGGTTAAAAACCAAGGAGGATGATTTTGATTTTTAATTCAGCTAGGAAAAATGCAGCAAATGTCCTATCCCTACATAATTTGTGAAAGTATCAATTTTCACTTAATAACAAAATAACCAAATGTGGTAGTTAACTGGTCTTTAATTTTTGGTAATTGTGTATGTGTGTGTGTGTGTTTGTGTGTGTGTGTGTGTGAGAGAGAGAGAGAGAGAGAGAGAGAGAGGGAGAAAAAGTAGGTAAAGAATTAAATTATGCATTCACACACACCCACCCACACACACAGCTTTATGCTCTTTTTGGAATAAGAAAGAGATTTGACTTTTACACAGGTTGTTTTGGACAGCTTTAGTGTAACATGTACCCTCTTGTTCAATGATGCCTATTGGATGGAAAAATAGCCCACGCATCACTGGCTCTTGTCCTGAGTAGGTAAAACCAGACTGTACCTCCAAAAAAAACCTCATTTCAAAAGGGCAGTCGCACCTACGATAAAGGTTAAACACACAGCACGCAACACGCAAGCACTGTGTCCCTGGCGATACGCACAAATGCCCACAGGAATACCTCTCAATGTCTTCATGTTTAAACATGAAACAGCAAAGTGAGGGTTTTACTCTTTTTTAAAAACAGATTGAAACTTATGGCGGGTGCCAGCTGCTGTTCGCTAACGTAATAACACCACTGCCCCTGCACCACGGATGGGCTCTCTTCCTCTGGGACATTTGACATGTCGTGGCATCTGTTTGACAAAGAGATGCTAACGTTTAAATAACAACAACGACAAAAGAAGTCGAGTGACATAAGGCTTTTTGATAATGCCAGGAGTGTTGGATGTCTGAAATTTATAGCAGTCCTTCCTATTAAGTCTAGGTCATCGCAAAGGGGCATCTAATTCAGGGTATCATCACGATTCTGTGTATCAAGCATCTTTGCGTTTTATTACAGGTGCAAAGTCTCTCACTCATAATTGTACTTTGTATAAATTGGTGGGTTGGACATTGGTATGTTTTTACTTATGAAGCTGTTTTAGGCAAACTCCCTGTTTATCTCAGTGCTTTCTTTTGTGAGAGGCCTGGGTCCTATCACCCACGATAATCTAATTGCTTGCTTTTCATTGTTCCTAGGGCTTTCTCAGCTCTTGGACAAACTGGAACAAATTGCGAAAGGAGCTCAAATTAGACTGTTTCATATCTATGGCTGATTTTAAAAGCACCATAACAAAGCATTGTAACAGAAACATGTAAATGCTTTGAGTGATGAAAATACAGTACCAAAATTTCATTTGTGATTTAAAAAACAAAACAAAAACAAATTTAAACAGTATGTGTCATATGTTAAATGTATCATATTGTTTATATTGACAATGCGTCCGCTGTTATCTTGGTCAGGTCTTTCTTGAAAAAGAGATACCGGATCTCAATGAGACTTCCTAGTTAAATAAAGGCTAAATTAAATTAATTAATTAATCTAAAATAAATTGCTGTGGCTCAGTTATGAGGTGTTTCTATGCTCTGGGCTTGCAATTTTAGCAAGAGTCACTTGGGATGCATCATTTCCAGAAGTCTTTGATGGTGGATAGGGGCCTTATTTTTACTTTCCTCTCCAAATTAACATATGCCCAGTACTATTTGTTATGCAACCATTGCAGCTGGGGTACTGATCAACCTAGAGGAGTCACTAGTGTACAATCGAGTCAAGCCTACGTCATTCAGATTTATATAGCACTTTTTTCTGACTGAGTCAGCACAAAGTGTTTAACGGACATTGACATGTACACACAGGTAGAGGAATACCCATGTGTACATATGAGTATAGTAAAAGAAAAAACAATTTAGAGGAATGCACAGGCAACTAAAATCCCACACCTTCCTGAGTAGCTTTTAGCCAGTTACGCACCAGCCTATCATTGCATGTACCAATAGGTAGAGCTATAGTTGGATATGCCACCTCATCACCAGACAGCACTCCTCCCCACCCCCCTCCCCTTTTATATGGCCAGTCAGAGCTAATCCGTCACGAGGGCAGGAGGGTTATTTCAGATTTTCAGGTAATTGATTGCTTGCTTTTTCAGAGTCTGGCCTGGCTAATAATCGCTTGACCCATTTGTGTGTGGCAGGAAGGAGCAGGAAGTGACACGTAGTGAGATGTGCTCCGCTGTGGTTGCCCTGGTGTCAGTCCAGCTCTCTCTCTCTCTGTCGGCTTTGGTTTGCTGCTCTGCTTTTGATCTGCGATGCCTGGCCTGATGACGTCCTTAAGGAATTGCAGGTCTACGGCTGAATCTTGGCCTCCCAGAAATGTTGCTACGAAGAGGTGTGTTTCCTTTTGCCTGTCAGCACTGTTTTTATGCTTCCATTTCACCCTGCGATGATTGAAAGGAGTACATTTTAAACATTCATGCATAGAGTTGCAGCCAAGTGTAAGCCCTTAAAGATGCAGCCTGATAAATGTTCTGTGAATGCATTACAGTCTTATTATTGCACTCACGTTTGACCTGTGACCACATGATAAATGCTAATGGTTATTTTGGACCTGGGCACATGCTCCTGCAGCCTGTTTGTTTTCATAACCGCCAAGTTAGTGGTCAACCGTGTTTTTTATTGAGAGGTTGCAAAAACCAACAACGTCATCAGCTGTGCGGAGCCCAGAGAGATCTTGGCGGACCATGGAGACACGGCTGGAACACTGCCAGTCAAACTGAAAATGAAAAAGCAAAAAGGAAGGAGATAACATACAGGGTCTGCATTGATTTCAGTTGTGGCCTCGTATCTCCAGCACTGCAGCAAAACTGCATCATAAAAACGGGGAAACAGACAATGGACCTCATTCATGAAAAATGTCTATGATCATAAACCGGAAGTAAAAATGTTTCCAAGAACATTTCGGCATTCATCATTTTTTCTTATCTGTATTTGTTCATGGCTGTTTCCTTATGCAGATCACACGAACAGGATCGCACACAAAATTTACAATCAGCATTCATCATCTCATACACTGGGATGAGCACAACAAAGGTCTGCACATGCGTCATGAATGTCATATTGTTTTTTTTTTCATAGGAACATTTTTAAGAACAAGTAAGAATAATTTAAGAAAAGTTTTGTGAATAAGGCCCAATGTCTTGTAGCTACATGTTAGCTTGTTTTTTTGTAAGGTTTAAAGACTATTTGACATTTTTTAAATCTCTTCATTTCTAAGCAGATAGATATCAGTGGAAAAGAAAACAATTTGCTGTTTAGTATTTCCATTTAGTATCTGACAAATCAGTAGATCTAAAAACGAAACCCTTAGCCTCTGTAACTAAGGCATTGTATAATTATCTGTGAAATTGCTTGAAAGGAAAGCTAGCAAAACAGAACACATAACAGATTGTCTAAATTGTGTTTTGGATTGCTGTTATGAAAGCCTTATGACAATAGGTCAGTATGCCCTTGTGGGAAATGGAGCACATCCTTTCACTAACTATCAACACAATCAAGGAGAGAGGAACGTATCCTCACCATAGTGTTACTAAGTACATCATAATCTGACATAATGTACATGTGTGTTTTTTCATTACCGTAAGATTGACAAAAGGGTCATTCATTTGGATTGCAAACTCGCCAAAACATCACAATGCTTTCCTTCAGAAATACAGAGTTGAGTATCCCAATTTTCATAATTCAATGTTCTATGTTCCAGAATGTTATGTTCTGTGTAAATGCCATCACTTTCCATCACAAAAAACACAGGCTATTTATACGTGCCATATCTGTAGAGCCCAGGTCAATATGGGTTTGTGTGGTTTAATTTGTTAGAACATCGCTGGCGCTACTTCTCATACACCAGGACAGAAAACAAGGACATAATCATGTTCTACAAACCACTGAACCTCAAAAACTGATGACCATTCTGTTCTCTCTAAATGTTAATTTATTGCCCATGGCATTGCACTTATAAAGTGTGGCACAGATCACAAAGTCACGACCATCAAGCACACATTCAGCTGCAAATGAACAATATGCCGGCACCTGAACTGTGGAGTGGGGATCAGGTGAGGAAGCTAAGCCAGTGGGTGGCGATGACATCTATGACACCCAATGTGGGTGGAAGGAAAACAAGCCTCCGTAAAGCCGAAGGCCTCTGGCTTTACAGAATACACGGACAACGGAGTGTTGCTGTCCTAATTCTCCTTGATGGCCCTCAAAGTTCAATAAATTTTATGCGTGATTGCCTCAGATGGAGAAAGGCGCATATTTATGAAAAATAGAAAAGGCGAGAATAAATTATTCTGGCCAGCACAAAATGAGACAATATACATCAATTTAATATTTAATATATTAACATAACATAAAATAACATAACATAATGACGAGAACAAACCATTCAGCCCAACAGTTCTCGCCATTTGATTGAAGTCGGGTGCTCCACACAATTTTAAGAGAAATGGATTGCAACATTCAAATATTTGAGTTTTGAGTTTTGTCATCCTAAAATAGGTACTTTTTAAAAAGTAGAACTGTCTAATCCAGACAGTGCAGTAAAAACTGCGGCACATAATTTGCCGTAGTGTCAACCAGGGAGGAAGGGTTTCATTACATTCATTTAACAGAAGTCCTCCTTACTCTCGTCACACGTAGGTGACCCCTCTGGTCAGTTAGGCACTCAGTGTTGCCAATTTAACGAGATTTAGAGACTAGCGAGATTTGTCACTAGATTTAGAGACTTTTTGACTTCCCTAGTGACTAAAAGTCTTATCTGTCGACTAACGTTAACGTGGTAGCACCCTCCCCCCCCCCCCCGCCGCTAACATGGTAGCACCCTAGCGCAATCTAGCGACTTTCAGCGACATTTCAGAGAGCTGATAGCGACTACTGGTGAGATTTTTTTTGCAACACTGTAGGCAGTCTGCCTGATCTGACCGCGCTGAACTGTAGCTGCTGCTGCTGCTCCACTGTAAGTGTGCAGCTTAGCTGGTGGACGGCAGAGGGGCCAAGGGAACGTAGGCCAGACGCTTGTATTTCAGAAAGAGTGCGTGGTCATCTCACAGATTGATGGGTGACATCGTAGCGATGAGACAGACTTGTGAAGGCAATTGTGCATTACAAATTGGGAGAAAAGAAAAATAAAAAGAATGAAAATCTTTAACAATTGTTTTGAATGTCATTGTACCTGTCGGGGAACATGCTTGTTTGCTTGTGCCATGTATTTATTTTATTTACATTGCCAACGATACTTTCGCTACCTGAATTTCCAGAGAACCTGAAAAATGTCATTATTATTTATAACTTATTTTATTCACATATCAAATGGTAATTGCAAGGCTAATACATAAACCATGAGCAGGGATCTCTTTATGGGAAAGAAAATGGAAGAATAATGTTCTATTTGAAAACATTTCATTCGTACATAATACACACCATGCTCATTTAGAGAGTAGTTCACTTTGGTCTTGAGGGTGTGTGCGTGTGCGTGTGCGTGTGCGTGTGCGTGTGTGCATGTGTGTCTGCACACATGTGGCTGTTTTGCAGCCTCTATATGAAAATCTAATATGGAAAATCACTTTATTAAGGAGCAAATTCAATTGTGCCAATGCGCATATCTGTGAAAGCTGCTGAGTATAGCTGAATTATTTTTCATATGAAGCTATTAACCTTTACGGCAGCAAACTGGAAGCAACGTGCAACAAAAATAAATAAATAAAAGAAAGTTATGGCTTTAATCATATTTATTTCCCTGTGGATGAACAGAAAAACATATTATGTAAAGGGGATTGGATATTTGAGTGTAAATGTAAAGAATTAAAACATGGACTGAATTGTATGATTACTTAAAAACAATGCCATTGAAGTTAAGTTTTGCCATTGTGAGGATTTGATGAGAGGATACGCAATAATGTGAAAAAAGCATTTTTTAGTGACAGTGCAAGACAAAAAAAAAAAGTGACATCCATGCATGTCTTTGAGTTAAGGGTTTTTTCTGGAGCTCAGTATTTTGGGCTTCTGATCCTGGAGTCATGCATTGGAATACTAGGCGAGACAATACAGTTATTCCCATGAGCCATTAAATCTTTTGGTGGAAAACAAAAGCACCTCCAGAGGCATCTGCAAAGCAAATAAGCGACAGAAATGACAAATGCATAGCACACAGCCGTTACAGGTGGTGAAGCTTATATAGGAAAAATTGCCTTTCAACTTAGCATCCCTCATCCAATGCAATAAATCAATAACACATCGACCCCCTAAATTTCTGCAGTCAGGGAAGAATTCTAATCGCCATTTGGCCACACTTGTAGAATGTTCTCCTCCTGCTGAACCAATGGAGCATGTGAAAGTCTAAATTACTATGGTGGCGGTTTAAAGCGCTACAATATTTAGCAATCGATTTCACGCGCACAAACGTGTATCTTCGGACTGCGCTACAGAGAAAAGTGGTGAAGAGTGATGAGGAAGAAGGCACGGCGAAATACGTACGCATCTCTTTCAGCAGCAGAATTACAGCAGCTTACATCAGCTGCCGTGCTAAGGAGGGAGGGGGTGGCGGACGCACAGGTGCGTAGCGTAGCCGTCCTGCGCAGGACATCGCTGCAGGAAAGCATCATGGAGCTGTTGTCAGGAACAGTAGCGTCACTAGGGTTGGTGACACTCGGTGCGGTCGACCGTTGGTGTCACCCGATGTTGTCGACGGGGGGGTGGGGGTGCTGTTGGATGTTGTCGACCGGGGTTATGCATTCAAACGACGAAGCGCTTCTCGTCATATTAATACCGTTAATTAAATCATCTGGCAGTAAACTGCATCGGAGAAATTAGCTGTTTCAACCCGTCGCCACACAAAACACTGCACAAAATTTTTTGTTGCCTGTCATTTCGGTATCACCCCCCTCTGATGGTGTCACCCGGTGTGGTCCTCACCCCCCTAGTGGCGCTTCTGGTCAGGAAACCAACAGTGAAGAAGCAGTGAGAGGACGTTTGTGAGGCAGAAAAGAAAGTGGTACGGATGGGCCTTAAATGATCAGTGAGTGCAAGGCATTGAGGAGAAACATCTTAGGGAAAGCTGGGGAGGGAAGCGTTGAACTGTGGATTAATGAAGGGGGGGATGGGGTGGTGGTGCTGCCAGGGCGGTTAGTCACATACTTCAGTCTGGGCTCCCGAGTGGCTTGCTCAATAAGGTTTGATGACATGAAATCAAGCTGGGTCGTATTTACAGATTCAAGCCTGGGCTATTTACTTATTTTTCTGCTTTATCCAATTTGGAGGGCACCGGCAGTCATGTGCCGTCCTTCGAAGCAGCAAGTGGTATCAGCTGCCACTGCTTATTACATTACATTACATTACAGGCATTTGGCAGACGCTCTTATCCAGAGCGACGTACAACAAAGTGTATAACCATAACCAGGAACAAGTATGACGAAACCCCTAGAGAGAAGTACCGGTCCAAGTACAGGGAACAACCGCATAGTTCAACTTGGACCCTGATGGTTAAACTGATTAACACTAACAACGAGAACGGCAACAACGCAATCTATGGAAAAATAAAAATAAAAATACAAGTAGTCGTTAAGACAGTTGATGCGCCTAAGTCACCTATGAAACAGCTGCCTAGTTACAACCCTAAGTTTAGTCATTTACAGGGGGGAAGGGAGGGATGGGGAGAGGTGCAGCCTGAAGAGGTGGGTCTTCAGTCGTCGTTTGAAATGGGTCACAGTCTCAGCTGTTCTGACCTCCACAGGGAGCTTATCACAACGTGGCTCACGAGCTGGGGACGCACAGGCAGAGGAAATCACTACATGCACAGTAACAAAGGCAGATTTGATTTGTTGCTGGTGTGTGATGAAACGCTGGTAACCTGGCTGAAGGAAATCTTCGCTTCTCTGGGCGATCCCCGATTCGCCAGTTTTGTGTTGGCTGGCTACAGTCAGCACTGCCTCTGTCCAGATTCAATACCAGACCAGGTAGCCTAAACATGCACAGCAGCCTCCATTGTCTGGGCTAGTTCATTATCCAGCAATGACTAGGAATGCACATCTGCAGGGTACAGTTGGCCTTGTGCCGCCAGACTGTCCTCCTGGGCTTAGGCTGGCCAGAATTCCTTGGATAATTTCTTCCTTGGATACTTATTCCCATAGTCAGGGACTCACAGGTTACCAGTCATCAATGAGAGATGCTTCTTCTACAGCAGTGCAAGGTCTCTCCAATAGAACAATGGCCTGCAGTGTGAAAAATAGAGAGTGTCTCCCTGCTGAGAACATGGGAAGTGTGCGCATGCTTTGAAGGTGCAAAAATAGAAGGAACAAAATTATGGTGAAGTCTCTATGGGCAGGAGAGGGCAGTGTTGGCATCTTTTGAAAGGCCAAGCCTGGTAGACAAAGGGGAGATGCTGGGCCCATGCACCAGCTTTTTCATGAGGACACATGAGGCTGATCCAGATACCCCGTGGCTGAGCATTTAATTTAATTCATTGCTTGTTTGGTGCCACCACATGACAGCAAAAAATGTCATTACTTTTTACATTTAGCTGAGAAACAGACTGCAAAATGTAATCACTAGTGAAGAGGAAGAGCCCCCAGGCTGCCCACTGCTTCGACATTTTGCCCATATGTAAGGGTAAGTTCAATAATGAAATAAGAAAAAAAATACTTCAAATAATATTAGATTCTAATTTCTGATACTATTCCAATCAATGTTTCATTATACACATGTCAGTTTCATTCGGTCCTATGAATACTTTTCAGCCTGACGATGGTCTTTGACACAAATGGAATTTTTCAGAACAGAGCTATCTCTGTGCACTGTTTCAATGCCCTCTGCAGAGTGAATGCTGCCACACAGCCAACCTTGCACGCATCACAATTAGCTTTTGAACTGAAGGTGACAATACGGAGAAATGGTCTTTGTAAGTCTTTCAACAAGATGGTGTCCTTTTTTGATGAAGCATTTCTTTAGTGTTTTTGATTAGATTAAAATTTCAAGATGAAAGGGCTAAAGAACCCTTACCTAAGTCTCAAAGCAGAACTTGGACACGTTGGCATGTGTTACCTCTCTGATGCCCAGTGGGCTTAATAATCAAGACATCTACAGGGGTGGAGCAATATTCTGAGCTATATTCTGATGTAAATAGGCTATTTTAGCTCAGATTAGCCACAATTTATCTTAGGCTTCACCCGGACATAGCCTGGCGATGTTCTAGTTGGCAAGAAAACTTTCATTTTTCAACCTCTCTGCACAATTCCGCAACACAGGTACTATATATGTATTGGTGTTTTCCTTTGTCATTCTCATTCATGTAGTGAAGGCTTGATTAATTAAAACTGTTGACTGAAATGATAATAAAAAAAACAACTTTCAGTTCAATGAGTGTAAATAACAGATTGACTAACGGTGCCCTTGGAAAAAAAATGTTTGTATGAATTAGGTACCGCATCTGTTTAATTAAAGAGATTATGCCTTTCATGCAGTCATCTCAGATAGCATCTAATATTCTGAGCATACAGAGCGTGAGAAAAAAGAAAATGAATCAGATTATTTACTGTTTGTTGACATCTCATTGATGAAGTGCAAATCTTGCATGATGAGAATGATTATCTGTTGTTTAAATCAATAGCAAAATAAGAATACATCAAGCATGCCCTTGAAACAAACAAATATTTATTTATTTATTGGGAGGTAGCATGCTGTGACAACGAAATTCTTCATTATACAGAAAACAAAATATAAAAAAGAGTGAGCTATGGAATAATTTAGCTTTTGAACATTATGTTAAAAACACCAAGCATTTAACTCAGTGTGTGCTTGTATGTTTGAATGCTACCATTTGTAAGGAAAATGAAGCAAATACGTGGCTTTCCCTGATAAGTCTTACTCTGGAACACATTTGCTTGAAACGTATAGCTACAGTTTTGTGCACAGGCTTCATGAACCAAACTATGGTCGCATTAATTAGTGAAATATTGAGCCCTAATCTCCAAATTCCCAAAATTATTTATGAAACTGATGTATTAATGTGACCAATAAATGTTACACTCCTCATGGTATTCCTGGACAAATATTATTTCTAGCCTTAAATAAATCAACACTAGTTTCTGCCTGGGTTCTGGAACTTAATATTGCTCATATGCACACTTTAGTAGAAAATATTTCAGACTTGATTTATGCAGTTGAACTAATGCACTGCATATTACTGAACATACCATAGAATGACTAACATCAAAGGACGATAATCTAATTGAACTAAAATTTTCTCCTAAAAAGGGATATCTTTTAAATTCTGTCTCCAAGTACTGTCAACAGCGATAAATTAAAATTCAGAAGGCTTTGCTGTATCCTTCAGTTGACCAGTTGTCAGTTGGCCAGTTAATATAGTTTATATAAAAACTTAAACTTCCTGTGCCAGTACCGCTAAACTTGCGAGCTAGGTACTTTTTCAACATTGATTTCCTTGTTCCTGGAGGTTATTTCATGTTTCCTCTTGTAAAAGGTCATATGACCATATTTCCATTATAGCAGGCCTGGTTACAGCTCAGAGGGAAAGAACAGACGTTACTTTTCATTGGCCACATAAATATTTCTGAAAAACAATTACAGCTTTATTATGAGTCTGTAAAAAACAGGCTGCATCTGATACTCTCAGGCTGCAAAGTTATTGACAACATCTGTGCCCATCTTTTTTGGGACCTAATTTGCCATGCTCATATACAGTGGACTAACATTCTTGACGTTGATGGGATTTTAATGTATTTTACCCACTGGGTGATAAATACTCAACACAAATTTCAAGTAAAATTGGCTAACAGGACATTTTATGAACTTGAAGGACGCTACGAGATGCCTCCCCAAGATCAATAATTATGGGACCTATTCAGTCTACCAGCAAGATATTTTCCATTTATATGTGAATAACAAATTCAATCAAGTGAGTCTTTTTTTATTAATATGGTGAGTCCCGGTGAAGTGAACAGAAAACAAGGACAAAGACAGGGAAAAGCACATTGTAACTGGATTACAGTGATCAATAATTCATATTTAATCAGGACAGCTTAAATTTATATTTGTCATGTTACATTTACCCTATATCTGTCATGCTAAAATGTAACTTTTAAAAGCATTTTTCAACACCCCACATTTCTCAGTTTGTAGTTTAAATGTGTTAAGCCTTTCTTTACATATCTGGAAAAAATACTCATTCCAAAACTGCATTACTAAACTACAAACCATGGATTCCAGACAACTGCAGTAGCTGCAAGAGATCTGGGACAGAGTGCTGATTTCTGACAATAGTGCATGGGGAAGACTCCCACGGAAGCTCTCTTGGACTTTGATGTGATAAATCAGTCGAGACATTGCAGGGTCTCTGGATGTATCTGGAATAGTATCGGGCTCACAGATTGTAAACATATCAAATATTAGAATGACATGGATATAAGTGATGGGAAGTTGATAAAAAATGTTAAATGAATCCTGTTCAAAAATCCTAAATTACTCTGCCCCCCCCCCCCCCCCACTTGCATGCATATTACGTCTTGAGTCTTTATCACTGTGGTCTGGCCTCCCAAGATTTGGTTGAATAAACTCTGGCAGCTCTTTGGATGGTAGGTCTGAAAAGATATGTTTCCTGAAACCAGGCAGTCACCCACAGGAGAGCATCTTCCAGAAGGGTCAGGCAAATGGCTCTCCGGCACTGTTGTATTTTGTTAGGGAAAGAGGGCATGCAAGCTTCGGGCAAAAATACACCTGCATATTGGATACTGCAGGCTTCTATGTTAACAGTTTTTCCAAGGAACACATGTGCTTTTAAGTTGAAAAATTTAAGAGTACACTAATCCACCCCAATTGGTAGATGTGCTCCTATATTATTTTTCTAGTCGTACAGAAAACACATCAGTTTTTATGAGCAAATGCTCCTAAAATGCGAGCACTGTGGACTCCTGTATTGAGAATAGCTCAGGCATAGACTCTTGAGGGTGAAATTTGATTTAAATTGATGAGATTTAGTCAAAGAGATTTGAGACATGTAACATTCTTGATTTCACATCTTTAAACTACATTACAAAATGAACGTAAAGCAGATCAAAGTAAAACAGGAAGTGCACTAACTGTTATTCAGCAAAATATGCAACACAGACAGAACGACTCGAAACCGTTACTGATTCTTAAACAGCCCACACTGTAAATTACTTTCGTCTGCTGTGCACAAAACAGACTTGTTGCCCATAAAACATACAGAAATGAAAACTGAAAAGACATTTTTAAAATAAATAACAGAGACAGGGAATGTCTGTCTCAATACATCATTCCTGTTTAGCACTATATGTGAAAATCTGGAGTGGGATCCTTGGCTCTCACAAAGGGGAGTTTTATGGTGAGGCGGCCCTGGAGAATGGGATGACAGAATTATATCGTGCCTGGAACCTTCTCTGACCCCAACAGCTCTGAATCAAGTAACGGAAAAAGGTCACCCCCGCAACTGGGGCACAGGAGGGCGTGATCTCTCTGTGTGCCAGCTATGGCTCATGAGTACACAATGCCTCAGGCTGCGGAATGGGTGCAGGACCACGCACCAGAGAGGAGAAAACTAATCTCATATTAATTTTACTTCCTGCTTTATGAGGGATGGATCCAAACGAGACAGAGCAAGATCCCTACGTTTTATATCAGCGTAACTGATATACTGACAATACGCAGTTGTTTTTACTTTTCAGGATCACAAAGTATTGTACAACCAAAAAGGATTTCTCTTTAAATTTTTTAAAACTATCTTTAAACACAAGTGTAAAAAAATTACTGATTTGAAATAATCAACAATCTTCAAACAAGAGAATAAAAATAACTGGCTTTAATAAGGAATCCAAAGTATGCACTTGCAGAATTATTTTTGAATACATTACCATATAGCACTGTATGCAATGTGGAAAAATAAATTTTATCTACATGGATTTTGAAAATAAACAAGTTATGTACATTAAATATTAATGTTGTGCTTGTGCTTTATAAATGTGTGTGGAATAACACACTGTCAGAAGATACACAACACACAAATAAAATACAAATATGCTGTAAGCAAATATTATAAATGATCACATTTGATAAAGTATCAAACAAGTCATAATGTTTTACCATTATAAAGCTCAAACAAAAGTCCAACACATACGTCCAACATTTTGTGTTGCAGTCAAATATAGTGCAAGTAGTGCTTAGGTATTTTGTTTTAAAAATAACTACAGGAAATTGCATTACAATGCCAAAATAACTAACACTTATGGTGTATATAAACGTGTTAAAATCCATGCTGTAAGCATTTGGTCAGTATAAATTCAGGGACATAAAATAAAATAAAAACAATTAACCCCTTAACCCACTGGCCCCAAATAATTTTCTTCTGACTGGTATTCGCATCTTTACTGAGCTTGAATTGTATTTCAGTGCCTTCCTTCCTGCAATGGAACAACAATATAATCAAATTAGCAAGGGGGAAAGAACCTACTGGAACTTAATCAAATTGCCTTTCAGTCATTCATTCTTAAGACACTTCTGTCATTAATTTTAATGCCATCATAATGTTGTCACAACTTGATGCATTTATAGACAAAGTTTAAATGTGATATTTCCCAGTTAATTAAATTGATGTTTCAAACGGTCTGCAGACAACAAAATGTTACAACAGGACAAAACGACCACCGAGCCACAAGATCTGTTCCCGTACCTTTCACACACACATCTGTGCAAGTTCCCCTCGTGATAAAGTTGTTGCCGCTCCCTCCACATCCTGTATACAGAAACTCCTCACAGGACTTGGAGGCCGCATTATAGTAATACCGTGGTATGGATGCAGCGCAAGACCCCTTATCCAGTGGCCCTAGGCAGAGGGCAGGGATTGCTATGGGGAAAAATAAAAAAAATTTAATTTGAATTACTCACATTTTTTCCCCTAAAACATTACTTAGTGGGAACAATGATGATAATAAATACACTGGGAGAAAGGACCAATGCTGTGCCACATGACTCTTGCAGAATTTTAAATTTGATTCAATAAATGCATTACATGTCACACAGGGATGGCACCAACATTTATTAAGATGAACCATACTTTTATGAGGTTCACAGTACTCCATGCAGGCAACTGGATCAGTGAATCGGTTGTTGTTGCCTTTGCAGCCGCCATAATGGAATTCCTCACACCGCATGGAGGTCATGTTGAAGAAGTATCTCTTAAAAAGTGCCCGACAAGGGCCCGGGTCCTTCCCGAACCTGCAGATCTTGGGAATTTCTGAAAAATTAAAACAAAAAGATGTCAATGGACCAGATCTCTCTTTCTCACTCTCTCTTTTTAATGTGATCCTCTTCATTTTGCCCAAGCTTAGTTTGGACCACAATAGCCTATTTATCTGAAAAGTGTTTACTACTGGATTGCAAAGCATCAAATCACAGAGCCTGTTAGACATGCACTCAGAAAACACACTACAGGAAAAATAATATAACAATGATTATTCTGAGAGGAAACTTTAACATCCTTCTCTCATGGTAGAATAGTAAGTATGGCATGTGTGACATACTAAAATAAACTGTCTATATACACTAGCATAAGTAAAACACTAAATGTGACATGCGGACTAAATTTAGTTGTTGCTACGTATGGCAACAATAATTTCAGCCATCGTTTTTACAAAATAGTTGTTGTGTAGGCATATACGCTTAAACGGCACAATTCTGGTGTTGAATGTTGAATGAGATTTACGTTTGTAGCATGTTTTATGTGCGTATTGCACAAACATGTCTTCAGAAATGTTCTCAGCTATATTAGTACTTACTTGGTATCTTCCAGCATGTTTTCTTGCAGTCTTGAAAAGTCATGAAATTGTTGCCGTTTCCTAAGCACCCACCATAACTAAATTCTTCGCATTGTTGTGTGATTGTGTTGTAGTAGTAACGCTGTAAGTCAGCACGACAAGGTCCTTCATCCACTTGTAGGAGACACGCTTCTAAAGTGAGAGAGAAGTAATCATTAATATAGATTTCGTCTACTTGTGTCAAACAAAGAACATATATTCCAAACAAAGGTTAATGTTTGGGAACAAAGCTTATCGTTTAATATGCGGATGAGTTAAATTAACAAAACTTGTACGTGGAAAGCTTGATAGCAGAAGCTTTGTCTGGCTTGTTTTCCTCCATGAAGAATCTGGCATGATCTAACACGGTCGTTGAACACAAACGACAAAGCTTTACAGGAAAAATTGCATTTACTGTACCTCTTGGTGGCAATGCGGAAACGTGCGCAAGAAATAGGAAACAATACGGCAAAAAATAGTATTCCATCGTCTTGTTGGTCTGGAGATAAGTTAAAGATTCAAACCATTAAAAAAGACTTTGCACAACTTTAAAAGATATTCTCAAGTTACTCTACATGCCTCCTTTTATACCCTTGGAGACCTTTCCGGTGGGGGAACCGATGGGCGGTTACGTTGAGTCATTTCCATACTTCATTGCGGTGTTAACTTAGTGATATAATTACTACAGCAGAGATTTACAGACTTGGCAAAACCGTCCAAATGTTTTACGCAAGTGAAAAATACGTCATTGAATATTGTCAACCAGCTATGGATAATTCCCAGTGCTCCAAGAGTTTCCCGTTTTTAACTTTGGTGGAAGGACATTCTCTGGAATTAAATTAATACCGGAAAAGGCCTAATGCGTAAATATACCAATTTCCAGCGAACCGTTTATGGTGAGAAAAATTGTAAATTTCATTTCGGTATCACTGAAGGAACTAAGAGGGTGTTATTTCACCTAAAAGAACTTCGGAGGAATAAAGAATAAAAAGGGAGTTTTTAGAGAAATTGAGATAAAATAGAGATTTAATACTACCTGTAAAGGAGATCTCACCGCTGCATAATTTTAATTGCTTTAACGTATCACGAATGTTGCCATTATTATTTAATTATTATGGAAAATACAACAATCAATATTGACATTTAAAGGCAAATAGGCTTATTTAACATTTAAGTTTAGCTAAGATTGTTTCGTTTTACTTAGGTGGCAAACAGTGACAGGCAAAGTTGTTTCTAAATAATCATCACAACATGTATGTGATAGCCTAAGTAAAACATGTTTGAGACAGAGGATATTTGTTTTCTGAGTGGTGGTTAGACTGAGATGCATTTCAGACCTTCAAGGAGGTAACTTATCTAATCTTTGAGTGAATAGAGATACTTTAGTAGACTTGATCAGAGACTTATTAATATTATTTGCAAAAGTTTGATCAGACTGAGCCACATGAGAGATTTGTGAGGGTTATTTCCCAAAAGAAATAACCCTCACAAATAAGAAGAGATTTTGGAGATTCCCTTTCCTCTGGGTATTGTTACATTATCTATAGGCATTTTGGGTAGTGGCCAAGTATTAAACATTCATGCATAGCATATGATGACATCAACAATAGTCATGGTTGTGAGGTCAATACTCATTCCTCTATACATCATGGCCCACAAGGAAATGAATATCGGCATCTGTGCAGCATCAGGGCTCATTGTGTAATTTCTATATCTGCTCTGACACACCCTTGATTAGATATTAATTTAAAAGCTTCACAGCCATGTTTTAGAGCTACTTTTTAATCTCAAACTCAATCACACTTATTAAGGCTGCACCACCATCAATCCAGGATGGCCCAGGCTGGCACGCTGTCCTCAGAAACGCTCACAGCCAGTCGCTGCTTCTTTTCCTTCTTCAGATCACCGGCAGAGCTGCACGGCCATTGTTGTCAGAGAGCTGCCCATCTTACACAACTGCTGCTGCTGGCACCCAATCAACCAGAGGAGTCGCCTTTGTGCCATGATGCTGAGAATTGCCAACTGAGGCCCTTACCTTCTAGGCGATGGAACAGACAGGTTTAGATTTCAGAAAATCAGGATGAGGTGCTTCACTGCATCTAGAACGAGCACTGTATAAACCCACAACATACGGCCAGCGGTTGTGTGTGTGTGTGTGTGTGCCTGAGTGTGTGCATGCCTGTGTGTGTGTGTGTGTATGTGTACATACAGATGATTACAATTTTAACTGCTCTCGCTCTCTCTCATACACATATCCAAGTTTTAAAATTTATATAATTATTTATTTAAAAATAACAAATTCAATTTTTAACCAAAAATTTGTGAATGAGGATTAGAGTGAACACTCAAATATGTGTCACTAAGCAGATTCCATCTGCCTGTCACATTTTCTTTCTAATAAGCTCTCACCCATCCAGGTCTCTGCGTGAATCATGCTGCATTTCGATTTCAGTCAACATCAAGTCAGTACTTGAAGTACATGTGTGGTTGTGTGAATTAGATCTCATTTAAAAAATGTTTAACTAAAAAAATGAATAAATAAAAAAAACTGAAATGAATTCAAATACAGCCAAACTGCTTCTATATTGACAATACTATACATCTTTAATACTGTGAAGCAGTGCAAGCCTATGAGATATTGTTGAGAAGAAATGCACACTTTGTATGTCAAGTGTTGCAGTTGAATACGTTCTGAATTATGTTGTAGTCCCCATAGCAACCTTTGTCGTATTTTTTTTTTTTTTTTGGATACTGTCATTGAATGTTTCCGAAAGCAATGTGGCTGACACATAGTTCAAGACATGGCACGTTATTCAACATGACAGGTTTGGGCTAATACAGATTACACATGGAAACCTGTATTATAATAACTGTCCTCTTGACCTACATAATCACCAAAACGTAAATTAAGTATTTAAGATACCTGTAAAAGGAAATATTTGTCTTAATTTTAAAGAGAATAGTTTAAAAGCATCAGTTATCTTTATTATTATTGTTGTTGTATATCTGTCTTATTTTTTTAATGTCATGCTGTGGGGGACTTCATAAAAAGACAATGATCTAATCAGATTAAGAGATTACAATGTTTACAGATTACTTTATAAACCAGATTGAAGGAGGAGAGTGGGATTCTCTGGAAGTTTTCACGAGTTGAAGACTGTTCACCATAAGTAGCGGTAGGTTATTTAATTTTTCAATATTGAAATATGATAGGGAATTAGTACTTTTTAAAGACTTCTAATGAATGCAATTACTTGTATCTGTATTAATAGATTACAGTACATGGCTTCCAAAAACATCAAATAAATGTGAAAACCTTTTATTTTATTGAACAAGGCAATTGTATACTGGAATAATATGGGTTCATCACAATTATCAATAATTATTCAAATGGAGACCTCCTGAAACAATGTCTGTAAAATATGTTAAACTCTAACAAAATGTTTTGATATATATTTCCAAAATATATTTTAAAAATATATATGAAATGTTTTTTAAAAATCTAATTAGGAAATTATACATTGTTGCTATAGAATCATTTGATATATATCATAGAATGCACAGACATTTAAAAATATATTCATCAACATTACTAGTTGCAAATCTAACTGGCAATATCTTTGGGATATACAGGTATATCTGTAATATTGGACTAATCTTTTGATTTATATCTTAATAAACTCCTTTTAATTCAGTGTAATGTTTCTAAATCAGTAGTTGCAGTAGTTGTCGTGGACTGTCATGTATTGCTCTGGCCAATAGTCTGACTAGGACGTAGCTAGTATTCCAGTTTATTACATTAACCATTTGTACAGAACACCTTGAGTTTTTAAACGTGGTATCTGATGACTTCTGTGTTTCTCTGGCTCTGGGATAAAGTTCCAAGCTTACGGTGTCACTAATATCTTGTCATTATTTTCATTTATTTTACTTTGCATTACAGGGAATTCTAAAGCTAGTGTTTATCTGTTTACATTTCTGCAGACAATGCCGGTTATTAATGTAGATGACTTGACGGACAAAGACAAAGCAAAAATGGAAGTAGATCAGCTGAAAATTGAAGTGAAGCTTGAGAGAGCGTTGGTAAGTCCTCAGTTTAACCATTCATACATGCAGTACACTTACACACATGCAGGCACACTCACACAAATGCTTCAAATCATGTTTTGTATTTTAGTCTGCCTTGGGTTTGCCTTACCAATTTAAAAAAGAATTCAAAACAAGCTGTAACATTTTTGGAACAGTTACAATCCTATGTGGAAGTCGAAAATAGGTTTGGCGCAGTGCACTTTCCATACTGGTGAGAAATTTGGCTTGATAATTGGCTGAAGGGAGTTTTATCACCTTTAAACAGTCTCATATTTCTATTATGGATGCCTTTCTGTTGTGTATTGTTTTAATGGCAAACCATTCATCTTATAATCAAAGTAAATTAATGCAGCATCCATTAACAATGATTCACATGTACATTTGGTGAGTGGGGGTAGAAACAAGGTCACCATCAGCAACAGTGAATTTGACAGCTCTGCAATAAGTGGATTAAAATACTTATCACAAGAAGTATTTTACTTAATACTGCAATTTAATTGTAACAGTGACTATCTCAACAAATCAATGTTGCATCTGCATGTGTTAAAATGAAAAGGTGTTCTCACTCAACCTCAACCTGATTATTTGCGTGCAATACAAAGAGGATTGTTGAAAGAACTGATTAACCTGGGGGCTAGAGTTGAATTGATTATAGCTGGCTTACTCATACGTATAAATAGGTCAGCAGGTTTAGCTTAATAATCTAAATGAGACAAACTCAACAAAGCTGGACAGGTACGTACACTTGATATCAAATATTGCATTTTTAATTACAGGTATCTAAATGCTGTGAAGAGATGAGAGATTACATTCAGAGTGGAGCAGATGAGGATCCTCTCGTCAAAGGCATTCCAGAGGAGAAAAACCCATTCAAAGAGAAAGGTGGATGTGTCATTTGCTAACGTGGACCGAGGATTCGTCTTCTTTTCCTCAGTACGGGCAATTGTAGAACCCTTGGACAACAGCTAGTATTGAATCCCAGCCGAAATGCAGTCTGTTGATTGAAAGGATGGATGGAAAATTGCTTTTCCCACCTTGTAACAGATCCCCCTTTTTCAAATGGCATTGTGCTTCCTCTGTGATGTCACACAATAAATCAGAAATTTAGTGCGATGATTGTCAAGAGATTTGATTGATGGAGCAAGTGCGTCACTCCTGTGAGGCTGTTGTCTCTGCACCATCTGTTCCATTACTGGACAAAATACTTTGATTAAATGTTGTTGTTTACAACAAAACAACAGTGTTGATTATATATATATATATATATATATATATATATATATATAAAATATATATGCCTGCAAAGAGAACTAATTCAAATTACGTCAATATTTCTATAGATTAATAAGCATTATTATATATTATTATATGTAATTGTGCCTGAAAAAATAAACTTGCAATAACACAGATAAAAGTTACCTTACCCTAACCCTAACCTTACAAACAGCATACATGCTGAGGGAATATGGGATCTTTGAAATACTGTTTTCCAGCAAGTCCATTTACAGGAAGACCAATTGTTGTGGAGGTCCAAAAGCAGAGACTACTTTGTACCCTATCAAATATCCCTGATCAGTACATGAGCTACCCATAAAATGCCTGGAACATCTGCTACACTGGGCAGTAGTTGACATCTTATTTTACAGGAAAGTAACATTTAATTACTGGACTCCAATTGTGTTTGCTTCTGCCCTTTGGTATTGGGACCATTGGAACAGCAATTTTAATTAAGCAATAAGGCACAAGTAGCTGTGGTCTATTGTGAATATAATTCATGTTTAAAGGTGACAAGCAGCAGTGCTTACAGCCCCTGTTATTCTGACTACATTCACAGTATATAATCCATCCATAATGTAAAACTGCTGTTCCCTGTTAGGTTCACAGGGGGGCTGGAGTCTATCCCAGCATGCATTGGGAAAAGGGGCAGGATTACACCCTGGACAGGTCACCAATCCATCGCAGGGAGCAAAATATAGCCACTTTTCATGAAATAGTTACTACCTATAAGTACATGTAAATGACAAACTTTAATTCAATTGTGATTTTAATAAACAATTCGTTATTACTATCAATCTCTGGACATAAATAATATAGATAAATAAACAAGACTCTTAGCAGCTTGTATAGCAACATTATGCTCATAGAAGCAATGCCCTTTATAATTAAGAGTATTTTTAATAATCAGGTATTAGACAACCTCTGGAGGCATAACAAGTCATTTTGGAGTTACTTCAAATGTATTTCCTTGCTTTAAACCACAAAGTTGCAAATAGCTCTGTACGAGCCATGATAAACCCTGCACGTAATCTGAAAATTCTATAAGTATCTAACATATCCTTCTTTACACACAAAAACTGTCTGGGATAACTGAAAATATACATTAAAACTGAAACAATATTACCAAAAAAAAAAAAGCACCAGAAAGTGAACTGTTCCTTTTCCTAAGTTTGGCCTACTGTTGTTCCTTAGTGAATCTTTCATGTCCATTCACAGACATGATTTTCTTACGGCTCCTGTATCTGACCACTTACACCAGGGAGCTACGCAGGCAGTGACTCACCTTACTGCATCCCCTGACAGTGCCTGCTCCTTTACAAATCATCTTTAATATAGATACAAGGTTATTCACTCACATCAGCTGTCTGGTGTTCATAGAACAGATCAAAAGTCACTTTAAACAATGTGATTTTGATTGATGTTATAGCTAGATTGCTAGCTAAGACAGGCAATAGGCTATATAGCTGGCTAAGGTCGTCAGTTCAATAATTTGTTAAAGTGCAATGATGTTTTATAAAGCAAGGTGAACACGTGTGCAGTGACTTGACCAGGGGTCAGCAATGTGCATAAACAAATGTGCATACAAAAATACCAATGGCAGTGGTACACCTATTAATGTCCATGATTATTTATTAAGAACATTAATAAGTAGTAAATAATTATTAAGAAAATGTAAAAACTTCATGCCCTTCAAGGAGAACTACAAGGAGGACCAGTGTCCACAGCTGGGCCAGCTGGGGTGAGTCTGTGTTGTGCTGTAGGCTGGCTACTTTAACAAAGGTCGTTTGACCAATTAGAAAACTGAACGGGAACTATTCGTTTTATATACAACTTTGACGCATGCGCAAAAACACATCAGAATCAGACGGTCACAATGGCTTTTTGCAAAAGAGTTCGGCTTCTTAACTTAACTTGCCGTCATTTTTACCCGTCATCATTCGTGTGTATCAGCAGGAAGATATCAGAAAATGTTTCTTCTAAATCTAAAGCAAGTGCTAGTGCCGACTCGACGACAGATCACCCGATTTATACGCCTGAACATTTCGCATTGAAGGAATCCCTCAATAAGGTACGAAGTTTTGAAGATAACATGGTTAGCTAGAATTATTATAACGAGTTTATTTCAGATGTGTGACTTTTCAGCGCACATAAAGATGATGGCGAAACCAAAGCGCGTGTTAAATAGCAATAGTACTATGGATGTGTCATTTAACATTAACAAACACAGGGTTAATGTAGGTGATAGGTCAGGATCGCGGTGCAGCAGTAATGCTTGGCAGATTTGCAATGACACCGGGAGCAGTTATTTCTGTACAACGTGACACGTTTTCCAGCACCATTGCCAGTATGTCTAACATTTGTTATTCACTGTTGCATGCAAGGGAAAATGTTATAAGCATATTAGTCTAACATTAGACCTATAGCAAGTTATCTGTTTCACAGTCTTGCCGCTCCTCGCGGAAGAGCTGGCGTTGTACAGATCCACGCCTGTTTATTTCAGTATTATGACTGACTGATTGTGGAGGCAGATTATATATTTCATAATGTATAACGTTATACAAAATATACAGGTGAACCCAGGTCGAAGTTGATGCTCGTAGACAAGTAGTGTTTTGAAGCCGACATGGACGCCTCCATTGTCACGTGACTGATGTACTTCCTACATTATTGCTTCAAAGTACCGCACGCAGGGAGGATAATTATTGTCCCTGCTGTTCTAAATGTATACTACCGCAGAACGTATTCCTTTCTACGCGAAATTATAGCGGGATCGAAAAAATGTAAAAAAGGCATGACAATTTCATAAAAGGCCACTTTATGCAGTATTTCAGCGTAAAAAATCAGTTTGCACATTTATGAAAATTTAGCCACTAAATACAAAACAAGAAAACGAATGCAGTTCCATTTTTACAGGGAAATGCCGGATTGTGTTAAACAAAACTTAAGATCCTCAATATTTTTTCAATTTTTGTTTCGAAACGGCAAAGCAATTACGGCGCTGCATTTATGCAAATTAGACACCTAATCAGCCAAGGACACTATGGTAGGTGGTCTAGTTGCGTTGCAGTGGTGCATAAATGTAATCCTCTTTAAAGTCACAGAGTCTTGAGTATCAGTGTCTTTATTTTATAGTAAAGAACAAAGTCCTAAGTGGAATGGCCTTTTTGCATTCTTTAGTCATTATCATAGTATTCCATTTCCTTATCGAATGTGTCTGTCTGCTATAAACCTAATGGCTATTAGCATTTTTGTTATATTATGAATGAATGAATGAATCATTGCATTCATATAGCACTTTTCTGAACACTCAAAGTGCTTTACAGTGATGATCGGGAACTCACCTCACCCACCACCAATGTGTAGCACCCACCTGGGTGATTAGTTGTGATACATGCTTGCGCTTGGCAAGTTGCCTATTTTTGTATAGTGCCAGTATAGAATAAATCTGTGCAATTTTGAGCCTGTTTTTATTCTTATAGCCAGGATTTTTGTTCAAACATTAAACAAATCAATTAGTCAATCTTTGATTTTTGAGTTAAATTTTCAAAAGTTTTTATTATGGATTTCGGTCTTCGATGTGACTGCATAGGCTGTTACAGCAAATCACTTGCATAAATTATTATCACTTTGGTTTTTAAAAATATATGTGAATGCAATGTTGACTAAATCATTAGACCAATTTCAAGGCAGATGTATCATTCTGACGAGTAAAAACTACCAGTCTGTTGGAAGTGCTGTTATGGGATATAGCCTATGTGTGTTATTGGTTACAGTTGCACAGTAGGTCTGCATATATCTCTCGGTCCAGCTCTATCATTCATGTCTGTGTTTACTTTGGTCTTTTTCCAAACTGACAAGTAACTTGTGTGTCTGTAGGTGCAATTGATTATGGTCATTTTATTTATTGGATATTCTAGTATATAGTTATTGTATATTCTGTGCGAACTGTGTTGAGTAGGTGCCTTTTTAAAACTACAACTAAGAACACTACCACACCGAGTTTGTAGAAAAGCACTGTTTACCCATCGAATTAAGACAATTCAAATAATTGAACTAACTTAATTATTTAAACACCAACCTAACACTGAACTTGGAACAAAAAATTATTGAAATATGCTGTTTGACTCATTCATTAATTTAGTGGGGGCCCAACTGGCCCCCTACTATTTTTAAGAGATCACTGTCAAATATCAAGGGGTCAACATTTTTTTTTTTAAATGATGGGGGGTCGCCAGGGGTCAGGCTGCTCATCCATCCATCCATCCATTTTCTAACCTCTTAATCTAAGTAAGGGTCGCAGTGACATCCCTCTCCCCAGGGACTTCCACCAACTCAAGGCGATTCCAGGCTATAAGGATATAATCTCTCCAGCAAGTCCTAGGTCTGCCCCTGGGTCTCCTTCCGGTGGCCGTGCCCAGACACCTCTAGAGGGAGGTGCCCAGGTGCCCAAACCACCTCAACTGACTCCTCTCAGTGTGAAAGAGCAGCGGTTGTACTTTGAGGTCTTCTTAGACAACTGAGCTCCACACCCTGTCAAGGAGAGTAAGCCCTGCCACCCTACGGAGGAACCCCATTTCAGCCGCTTATATTTGCGATCTCACTCTTTCGGTCACTACCCATAGCTCCTGACCATAGGTGAGTGTAGGGACGAAGATAAACTGGTAAATCGAGAGCTTCTAGATCTGTCAAGAGATAAGTGTTACTAAATACTTACTGTCAGGGTACCCAAACTGCAAGTTTACGTTATTCTCTTGACTCTGTAAAATGCAAATAGCAACTTCTGTCAACTTGGAGATCCATTGTTTCACACCCTTTGACCAGGGGTGGCCAAACATTCGCATAGAACATGCACAAAGGGATATATGTGAAAATATTTATTATTGTGAAAACATTTATGAATTAATTGAAAATAAGTTACAATGCATACCAGGCAATCAGGGCAGTTCTTGAATCGTTGTTCTAGAAAATAATCTCTGACACACAGCCTGGCATTAGACCAATGTTTTCCAGAGTTAGGCCCTCTGTCTTGAAGCATCCTTCAGGGGCTGAAACTTGAACAGGGTAAAATATGTTTGTTCCGGTCATAAAAAGCATGTTAAAGCAGGATTTAGTAGGTTATAATAGCCATTGCACAAAAAACTATAAATGGGAAGTGAAAAACAAGTAGTAGTACTGAAGGGGCTGTGGGATTTGATTTCATATAGCCTAAGAAAATAAATTACAAGGAAATCTGAAAAACCGAAACTAATGCTGACCGTAGAAAATCATGTCCGTGTCACCCGTTTCCTCAACAAACATGACCATGGTCAGGTTTTAGATGGTTGCAAGCTGAACTGTTGGCTGTAAACTGTTCTGCAGTTTAATACTCATTTTAATTGAATTTCCAAATGAATACTTATCTACATGGATTCTTATTTTGAACAATAGCCCCCCATTTCCCTCTCATTTGGAATGAGTTATATGCCTCAGCCTGTGTTTGTAGCTTTTACTGTCTGAGCCACTTGGGGGCCTGACCTTTTGTGGCTTAGAAAAGTGTCCACAAGAAGGGCTATAAATAAGTCATTGAAAGTGTTATGATCTGCCGGTAGTATACTGTAAACTGATGAATGAATAGAAATTATTCTACTGAGAGACTCCTGCTGTGGCAGCTCAGTGTTCCTCAGTTTGATTGTGCCCTGCTGGTATGCCACATCAGAATTTTGGCTTGAAAAGTCAAATTGTTCACACGTGAAGCATTGAATTCTTCACAATGAGGTTTCAAGGATTTATAGTCCCACCTGATTTCTCCATTTCCCCTCCCAAATTTAAATGGAGCCTTCCTTCCTTTGTTCCCCAAATGAACCTTGGAATCGAGGCATGTATAGTCGGGCTTAATACGTCTGCATGGTTAATACGAACTCTGACTCATGTCCCTTGTGTTTAGAAGTCCGCTGTGTCTACCGGTCAGTCATACTGGTCAGTCATTACATTTTGTATTCTTTTTACCCTTTGGGTCAAAACAATAGTTTTCTTAGTACTTATCCATCACTTTTTTTTTTGAAAGAAAGGCATTCTAATCTGCTGCAAAATGTGTTTGACTTCAGGGAGAAAAGCTTTGAGTTTCTATGTGCTTTTTCGAGCTGCTTTCACACATGGATATTGTTGCATTAACTTTGTTTTGCAATGTTAATGGCTTCTCTTGCTCACACGTCCAATGAGTGTTTTTGAAAAAGTTTTCAACAGCATAGACACATACCAATGCCAGTAATTGTTGTCTGGACACACTGCTGTAGGTTACGTTTCAAATATAGAAGAGTGAATGGTTGCAACTGACTAAAGTTACAGGATGTGCTTAGTAGCTTACATTGTGCTAATGATTGCTTTTAATTTTCTCATCCGCTCTTCAAAACCTCACAGTGCACGAGATGAATGCCTCTACAGCCATTAAGAGTGAATTTGTACCCTTTTTTAAAAGGGCTATTGCTTCTGACAGTCATGAAAAGTATCAGTGCATGAAACATTTTGTCTGTAACTACTTAAATGAAATCTAGTGGAAGTGAAATAAATTACGTAAGCTCCGCCCAGTTTAAGCATTGTGTTAGCTGTGATTGTCACGTTAAAATAATTTAAGTTGTTTATTTGGCGCAGTAGATATCCCAAAACTTTGTTTGAAATGCAGATAATTATTTACAATTACTTGTGTGGTGTTCCAAAGAAATTCTTATTAAATGTGGAGTTATTGCACGGCATAATGTTGTTTATTAATAAAATTAATACCATAGTAAATGTTACCAGACCAGTCTTCTAACCTTAGGACAACCTTAGGTCTCAATGTAACTTTGTGCAACAATTTAACTTATGTCACATTCATTGGCATTGCGGTTTCCTACTGTTTTTTTTCAATGGGTAGCTAGCATTAGATGAAGGCCTCTCTCAGGAATGTTTATCAATCTACAGCCTGCCTCCCACCATAGATGTACTCTTGGCCTTTTAGTCATTGATTGGAAAAGTAATATTTTTTTTAAAGTAATATAAAAATATCTTAAGTTTTTGGATATTTCCAAAAAATGTGACTGTGGTCCAGGTCTGCATCTGCAAAGTATTTGTCTACAGTCAAGTCCAGAATCATTGGAATTCTTGATAAAGGAATGTAGAAAACAAATAGCACCATTGTAAAAGCGTTGGGGTAGTGACACAATTTTTGTTATTTTGTCTCTACTCCAGCACATTCCATTTTAAATGAAACCATGAATATGAGGTTAGAGTGCAGACTGTCAGCTTTAATGTGATGGTATTTATATCATACGTGATCAGTAGGAATTACACCTCTTTTTATATGAAGTGCCCCCATTTTAGAGGACTGAAAGTAATTGGACTATTGGATGCCAAACTGTTTCTTGGCCAGCTGTGTGTCTTTTCACTATTAGTTGCATGCACAAGAAAGCTAACAAAAGGGCTAGAGTTGATTCCAGGTGTGGAATTTGCATTGTGAGTCAATTGCTGTTGTCTGTGAACTTGAGGACCAAATAAGTGTGTGAGGCTGAAAAATCTGAATTAATTGACGAGAGGCATGGCCAAAACATTGTAATGTCAAAACACTGGGTATGTTAAAATCAGCTGTTTGATACATTGTTTAGAGGCAAGTACGCACTGAGCTCAATAGCAAACAACCTAGCAGTCCATGGAAGACCACAGTATTGGATGACTGAGGAATACTTTCAACTGTGAACCAAAACGCATTTTCAACTGCTGAATAGATCAAGAACACTCACCAGGATGTAGGTGTAGATGTGGCAAAAACTACCATAAAGAGAAGACTGCACCAGAATATATTCTGATAATTCACCACAAGATGCTAACCACTGGTAAGACTCAAGAACAGAAAGGCCACGGTAGAGTTTGCTAAAAAGAGCATTCAAGAAAACTATACTTTTGGAGCAAAGTCGTATAGACAGATGAGTATTAAACTGTACCGAAGTGATGGAAAGGGAAAAGTGTGGCTCATGATCCAAAGCATACCCCCTCATTTGTGAAACACGGTGTAAGTAGTATTATGGCTTGGGCATGCATGGCTGCCACCGGACCTGGCTCAATTTTTCACTGAAATGTGACTGCTGACCAAAGCAGAAGGATGATTTCAGATATGTATAGAGTAGAGACGTTAATGATGATCGATTAGGCTTCATTGCACATTCACGTCAATCAAGCTTAACGATTAAAAATATTTATTTTATTTTGGGTCACCTAATTAATTATTTATTACTATTAATAATCATGAAATAATTATTCATTATTTATGTTGTCTCCAAATTTTACCAGATGAAGCTGCATGTTTTAACCTACTGAGATAGGTTTGGATATCTACACCTGGGTACTGGCAGCAATGGATGCAGTCTGTACCGTGTAATAGGCTTGTAGTTGTAGCCAGTGAGGGGGAGAACAATCCCATGTATGTCA